>NW_025776908.1:0-249695 GCF_021130785.1 Homalodisca vitripennis | reverse complement strand
GTCTAACAACAACAAACCAACGCACGAACTCTGACCATCCGGAGACGACACTTGGTGCAAGTACATTTATTTTATTTATATTACAAGTGGAATGTGCATAAGGACTAAACAATATTTGTCTTGTAAGTAAGCAACTGATATAAAGTTTCTTAACCACAATTTAAACAAGGTTAAACTTGCTTACGAATCGTCTATTACGGAGCGCCGCACTGTATGAATTGACTGGACGCTTTACTATCGTCAAGTGGTTGTAGCGTAGTCAGTATAGCTTCGGCAGTCTGTACCTGAGTTACTCGGTTCGATTCTCGGACAGGGACGTGTATTTTTATTGCTCGATTTCTTTGTTTTAATTTATAAAAATTTTAACCTCATTGTTTTTACCATTCATATTTTATCTATTTGTTATATTGTTAAAATTTTATATTATTTATTATTTATTTATAAACATTTTATTCAATATAAGTCTATATATTTATTTTACAACTGAACGATGTTTTCAATAGAAAAAACCAAAAACTGGCAAACCGTGTATATTATTCAACAATTACAAATACAGGTTGCACAGAGTATTAAAATCTGGAGAAAGTTTTCTTGGCAATGTTTTAGGCCGTAATTGTGGCGCATCAATAAAATCAGATGTTTAACATGACTAAAGTGACTGTGTGCAATGATAAACACAGCGGCGTGCATCCGGTGACCATGCGTACGCTGTCATCACCGCTGCAGCGGGCCTGCGACTGTTGTGTCACCCGTACCCGCCACACCCACCGCCTGACCCTGCTGTACTGGCCCGCGTCCCGCGCTCCTGCCTGCTCCACGCCCGGCCCCCGACGTCGTGCTGCCGTCTACGTTGCCGTCTGCGTCGCCTTCAACACTACTCCAACCAGCTTCGGAAAACACAATATTAATAGAAAACGCAAGGTTGAAAGCTCGATCACTCAATTGAATTGGACCAACGACTTTTACAATTCACGGATACAATATGTACATCCTCAAAATCGGTGACACCTCTGAAAAAATCTTGCACGAACTATGTAAATGCATTAGCTAAAACCGAGGAACTCCCTGGCGTCTCTGAAAATAATATAAGCCTAGTGCAGTCTAAGAAAATAGCCGACCTTGAAAAAGAAATACAAGACTTTGCTATGTTTTCGATATATTTTAAACTTTTGTAACATTCTAACAATTTAACGTTGTGTTATTAATTTGTAGCGAGAAGTCGTAGGGTTTCATTGGAGGCTGGTAAGGGAGAATTTTCCATAAATTAATATTACGATCAATATCCAATGAATCCACAGAAAGGTAAAGCCGGCATTCCTCTCCCCCCTTATACCCATTCCTATCGCTTCCCAATACAGGACTGTGGATGCCTGAAGAAAATAAACAATTAAATTATTAATACATGATAAGCACCACAGCAATTAGGACTCCTAATCGACACACTTAAATACCTTTTTTGTAATAGTTGAATAATAGTAGCCTAATAGTGTAATAGTAGGAAACTAAAATTAACGATCTCCTCCTTCTCCATAATCCCGCAAATAGTTGTTGGGTCACTAAGGGTTGTTGTTTAAAACATGTTTGGTTGGTTTAAAACCTAGTGTTATTTCTTGTTCTGAGCGTGTTAATGATAGAGGCCACTATTCAACAACCATGTTACTTTCATTATTTATATTAAATTGTATTTCATTTTCTGAAACGAAATTTGTTATTGTTGAGTATGTTAGTCGACCTTGAATTTTGAAGTTTATTTTTAAATTAATGAAGCTATTGTTTTATTGACTTTCTGTGAAGGGAGGGGCACACCCAAGTGACGTATGTTTGCAAGTTTTCATTGATTTTTATCAAGTTATATTGGTACAAATTTAATTTTGAAAGAGAGTCGATAAGGACATCCAACATTTGTTTCTATTTCAATATCTAAATACCAGTTGAGATTAGCAGAAACAAATTCCTGAATCAAAATAAAGACAAGGGAGACCTGTTGAACATTGGACATCGTTTTATGTTACCTCATGCTTAGGACAGCATGGTCTACGGGTGAGAGGTGTGTGACGGCCCATTAATTTTGAAAGAGAGTTGAGATAAAGACATCCAACATTTGTTTCTATTTCAATATCTAAATAACAGTTGAGATTAGCTGAAACAAATTCCTGAGTCAATTTAAAGACAAGGGAAACCTGTTGAACATTGGACTTACCATTTTATGTTACCTCATGCTGAGGACGGCTTTGGTCTAAGGGTGAGGAGTGTGTGTGACGGTCCATTAGGAAATCCCTTACCCAATTGACACTGCGAGGTCAACATTATTATTGTCCAGTGAAAAAACTAAAGTATTTATATTGTAGTTTGAGGATGATCATGGGGCCGACCTACATGGCACGCGTGTCAGTGTCCTGGCATACGCGGATGACCTGGCCTTGGTTGCCAGGTCTGAAGCATCGCTTAGGGCACTGTTTGAGGCCGTAGTTTCCGGCGGCCTCGTGGGTCGGCCTCAAGTTTAAACCGGAGAAGTGTGCCAACACTCCATGTGGCGCGGCGTGAGGTGAGGCCGACAGCGTTTTGCCATTTACGGCTCCCCACTTAGGGTCCTGGGTGAAGGCGAGCCATACCAACATCTTGGGGTGCCCACTGGCATGAGATTTGATCAAACTCCTGTGGACACCATTGCAAGGCTTGAAGGTGAGGCTGCTGCCATCTTTGGGAGTCTGCTTGCGCCCTGGCAAAAGCTCCACGCCCTGCGCATGTTCCTGATCCCCGCAATTGATCTTTAACCTTAATACCACAAATGTAGTATATGTAGTTATGTAGTATAAATATATTTTTAGTTTAACTTCAAACTTATTAAATTACTAAGTCAAAGTAAATGTATGTGGATCTTACAAAAACCGCAATTGATAATAAATTTAACAATTGACGATATATTAAATATTTGCTTCGGATAATAGGATTTATTTTTTTTACAGGTCTTATCAATATTTCAAAGGCCAAATACCAAGATCTACAACGTTTAAAGAACTTTTGTAAAAACCCCCAAAAATTTAGAATTCTTCATTGAACTTCCACGTGATCGACTAAAAGACATAATTATGTAGAGTGACAGTGATATGTCCTTGTCATAGGTTTAGGCTATTTATGTGTGTTTCACAATTAAATAAAAAAGGTATGTAAGAATAATAATTATGGTTCTTCATTTACATACCATGAAATCTCAGGGGTAAAACATGTTCAGTCCATCACTGTTTTGGGGAAATACATGTTAGGTCCTGCAATTAAGATTTGTAAATTAATTGTTGAGCTACAGAATATAGGTTTTATTGATGTAAAGTACAATAATAACTTAGTAAAAGAACTGTTACTTGAGCATAAATACTAGATTTCGATCCATAACATTTATGAAAAAGTTGGTAAAGTTTATTTTGCTAACCTGTAAAAATTGTTATTAAATGGACTAAACATGTTATTCCCCGGAACCCTTTCATCTGCAATCGTCACCGATAGTTTGTATAGTAACAGTGGATGTGAGCATTATGTTTAACATAATAATAAGCATTATTAATCACTATTCGTGTTCTAGATCTTCCCAGTTGCGTTTGTTATCATTGCGAAGAAAATCCAGGTTGCACACGAGGGAATGCTCCATTACCTAACAGCTGGTGCCGCAGTGGGAGCCGGAGTTAAGGTTTTGAGACTGTCATCAGAAATGCATTTTTATATCTCATTCCCTGCTAGTCCATCTTACCAGAATCACCGTGTTTTAAACAGTCTACATTTTTCGTGTTGTGATGTGCGATGGAGTTTGTGCCAGGGGAACGTTTTCTAATTAACCAAAAGGATGGCTACCTTTATCGTAACAAGCTATTTCGGAACGGAACAAGGTACGTCCAGTATAGAATCGAGTGTTGTGGGAGCACCGCAACATTCCGCGAGGAGGCGGCTGCGGAGATTCGTCCCAGTCCTCACAACCATCCGCCAGACGAGGTGCAGATACAGGTTCTGCAGTTGAAGGCAGAATTTAAACAACGGACTTCGCATGAAAGAAGACTGGCGTCTCAGGAGGTTTTTAATACCGTTACTCTACAGGAAATGTTGATAAAAATATTAAAGATTAAAAAAGATATTTTTCCATGAATTAAATCTATTACAATGATTATATTTTCCATCTTCGTTCCAATACATCCTTCTGGTCATTTTTTTTTACTATTAATTACATAGTTTACGCAAATACATATAAATAATCTGTTCCTTAATTATTAAATAATAAAGTTTGAAAGTACTTGACGACGACTACTCACAACTAGTACCGTCAATGGCCAAGAGAATTAGTTGTTGTAAGTTAAAGAATTTATAAAATAAATTGTGAAACTATTATAGTTTATTATGTTAAAACACGTAACTATGAAATTTCTATAATTTTAAATACTATATTAACAACTCTGCTACATTGAAATCTGAATACATTTAATCCAGTAAACAGGTCAATTTTTACCATATCCAGTCTAAATCTTCAGGATTTTAATTATAAATATAATTATTCAAGTTTTCTTCCTCATATCTCTATCATAATATTGTGACAACGGGAACCATCTCCCGCCATCTGAAGTAGAGGGGGGGGGGTGATTGTGGAGCACTTCAGGGAAAAGACGGACTGTGGCAGTCGGGGTCAGGTAGTGGTCGACAGCCGAGACGGTGCGTAGCAGCAACGGTCGGGGAAGACGGGGGTCGCGTCGCGGAGAAGGTGGACCAGAGCTGACGAGCCGGTAAGGTGCGGTGTCGTGGCGGGCGGTGACGGTGCTACGGCCATTGCTAGATTTAACATTCTATTTTATTTTTAATTCCAACTGCTTTCACAGAAAAACAAATATATCCCTCAATTTGGATAATATTTTCCATTTTAAAGGAAGCTCTGTAAATTATACGTAAACTTGCTTGGTATGGTAAGATAGTATGGTTAAGTCCACATTTAGGTATTTATATGTTTAATTGATTTAATTTACAAACACTTATATATTGATGAGAATAATTATTTATCTTCTTTATTTGATTTGATAGTTATGGTTATGAAAATTGGTGTTTTTCTGTGATGTTCAGTTTTTGTAAAATTTAGTTTTTATTCAATTATCACATTGAAGAATATACATTACACATAAGTATGTATGAGTGTTTATAATAATACTCGATATAGTCATGATATAATTCAAGATGGCCGAAAGCTCTAAACAATTTTTAATTTGAAAATCAATGTTTTTTCTTTATATATTTCTCAGATGTTCATGCCTTATTTCCTTGGGCATTCTTCTACGGAAATATAATACAGCAAATTGTAAAAAATATGTGTTGTTACAGGGTAAATAAATAAATATATATATAAAATGTTTGCTTTAGTTGCTTATCAAGTTGTTTATCAATTTATAATTGATACAATATATTTGTAATTTAAATTTTGAAAATGAATTAATTTCATCTCCAAGTTTGTAGTTTTCATTAATAGTTGTAGTATGCGTTTAATGTGTTTTTCATAGATTTTCCTCTCAAATAGCTTCGATCAGAGGGGATAAAAATATCTGCATTGTAAACAAATTGTTAGTCTCGAAAAAAAGGTTTGAATTTGAATAATAAAGTAAGTTATTTGTTAAAGTGAGCGTTATTCGTAAGACTATATAACTACCCTCCCTCACTCTCGCCAAGCAGAGCCGTCCCCCAGCTAAGCTTAGAAGACTTCAAAAGGATGAGTCAAAGTTGCAACTATCTTGGAGGGGCAGTGCGTGACAATATACCCAAAATGAAAATACTTATACAGCATTGCTCAAATAAGATCGTAATCTTGGGTATTTTAGAACGTAAATCAGAATTGACACTTCAAGAAACATTTTTATTACTGATTTTTGATAGCTCTTAACGTTTTACGATGGCAACTATTTAAAGTTTTAGAACTATATAAATTAATAGTTTTAAGGGAGAATGTATTAAAAAACTTTTTAGAGTGATGTTACCAAATCAAAAGAATTATAAACATACGGTCAAAAAGTAAGACTGAACATATTTTTAATGCAAGAACGCTCATTATTAGTAAAAAAATAACAGAAAACATCGCCTAAGAAATCTAAAAAACTCGCCCGTAATCATTATATTATTTTAATTTTCCTATAGGTATCCTCGAGCTGCTGTGTTGATCAGATCCCGCAGGTCAGGGCAATCCTAGCTCGGTGCTCACGGCAAAGATATCATCCCATACCAAAATCATTGCTGGATTTAAGCAACATACTGCAAACCCCGCGATGGGAAGAACTAGGCCGCACTCTATCCGAATATGGCGTAGGACAACCATTTTTTTCAGAGGTGAAATCGGCCCAGGTAAACAAGGTAAATAACAAGCTGTAGTGTACTTGTCGTCAAGGCTACAGGCTCCATTATTAAAATTTTAGGTCTTTGTATAT
Organism: Homalodisca vitripennis; assembly: GCF_021130785.1. Classification (NCBI taxonomy): domain Eukaryota; kingdom Metazoa; phylum Arthropoda; class Insecta; order Hemiptera; family Cicadellidae; genus Homalodisca; species Homalodisca vitripennis. The sequence goes on along the minus strand of NW_025776908.1, from coordinate 243,258 downwards.
TTGTAAATCTAGAAGAAATAATGTAAAATAAATAAAGAATAAAGATATGTATTACATTGACTTGCTTTTCATTTTATACTGTCGAAATATATTGCTATAAATTAACTCATGTAATCTAATGGTACTATTATTCGTAAACGAGATAAATAAATAACATGTGAAATTTATCGTTTACAGCTCTTACAAACTCTCTGTAATGATCAAATCTGGGAATGGCCAATAGGACCAATACATTTCACATAACAACATAACGGATGCTGGATTTTACTAGGTAACAAGTGAAACGAAGAAAAGGCCACGACACGATTCTTCGTTTAGCCACTCACATAAACACTTTTGTGAAACAATATATTTCCCCTCCATCTAGTGCCCTCCAAGGTTCTTATTTAATAAATTTGAACCAATAGGAGGTTGTGACGCTATGCGATACTCCCAAGTTCAGATTGGCACGCACCACATACACAAACGGCATATCGATAAGAGCACCAATGCAGCCGAATAAATAACCGGATCCATGCTAACAGCACCAAAGCTCATATTTTATAACTCATAGCGCCACAGAATTGGGCGAGTGCTCACAGCGCTAACACAACTGAATACAAAAAAATTGCTGTAGCGCCATGAGCTGTAGTCAAGCCGCACCGTGGAATTGACCCGTTACCCAATAAATTTATTTTAGTATGGGGTACAATTTTTGTGGACCGGGAACTAATTTAACCTTACGCTTATTCTGCGGTATTACGGGGCTAAGTCCTATAACAAAGAATTCCACAACGACGACTACCACAGCAAGGCGTATAATAGCCCAATTTACAATAGGAACTTTGTTTTGTAGCGTTCTTGCTGTAAATCGTGGAATTGACACGTTTTATACGTGGGGTTTCACAGCACCTAATAAGTATGATTCTCATAGCACCTAATATCATAGTAAAATTCTAGGAATATTTTGTTACAGTATTTTTCTTACTTAGACGTCTTATAAATTGTGTTACTGAAAACTATGTTAAATCTGCATACTATGCCTATTTTCAATCAATAACAAGGTATGGCCTAATATAATGGGGTAATAGCGCTAAAATTAATGAAATCTTATCCTGCAAAAGAAAGCTATCAGAATAATAACAGAATCAACCACTAGGACACCGTGAACCACTTTTTATTAAGCTTGTGTTGCAAAATGTTTTAAATTTATATATTTTTGACTAGTATTGTATATTATAATATACCTAGATAATATAAACGATACATAATCATGCATGAGTATATTGATGGATATTATCGCAAATATTGATCTTATACTTTGATCCTTCGTACCTTGCCGCGTACCATTGCAAAGTGATAACTTAACCTGAGTTCCATTTCTCTACTCATTCGTCTGCTGTTGTCCGTGTGAGGAGGTTCGTTTTGTGTTTTGGCTATCCCATTAGAGTATATATAATTTTAATGGAAATTGAAGGGGAAGGTGGTAATTTATTTGTTAAGAATGGATACCTGTTTGCAAACGTTAGAATATAAGGAACGGAGTGCAATACGTAAAGTGTAAAATTAACGGCTGCACCAGTCGTGCGTCTTTCCGCTTGGGGCAAGACGAAGAAGTACGGCCCGGGCCTCACAACCACCCGCCTGATGTTGCGATAGAAGTCCTTCAATTAAAAGCTGAGCTGAAACGACGGGCTGCTACTGACAGAAGGCTATCACCAAGAGAAATGCTTACAGTAAGTAAGCTTTTCGTACAACTCAATTTGATTTATTTTATTTACTTAGTTTGAACATAGGAGCAAGTGTCAGTCATGAAACCCAAATAATTTATGTTAATATTTGTTTTAATTTAATGTTCAGATTAGGTTTCATTTAACAGTTAACTATATATCAACTTAAACAAATACCACAAAATATATTTGGCATACATCAAATAGTATATATACTTCTTTAATTATGTGCTTTTTAATTCGTTCTACCTCTGGGGGTAGAACCACTCACAAATAGTTAAAAATTCCACAATATGAACATAACAGTTTGAAAAAGCTAATCATTATTTATTGTACTGTAAATATTTTAATCTGGGCAAAGAAAGTGAATTGCGGTTTAAAGTACAAAATCTTTATATAAATACATAAAGTAAAGATATATCGTGAAAATTAAAGTTTCTACATTTTACAAATACTGCGCTAAGTTAATATTTTTTAACGGAAAACAGGTAAGCTCATTTTGTTATTATATTTATTAAGAGCATACTAGATAAAACGCAAAGCAAAAGTTGTCGAAAATGTGTTATTGCTATTACGAGTATATATTAGACTAAATTAAATTTCACTTATATAAAAAATATCACAAATATAACTGTGCTGTGTTAAAAATCAAAGTTATTTTATGTGTTATGTTACGTAATTTTAAAACAATGTTCTATTTCAATTTCAATAACAATCGAAAGTAGTAATGTTCTAAGTAGGCGCGTGAAATTCACATTTTCAGTACTTCCGACATGTCTGACTTTACAAGTTTGTAACAAATCTCAAACCTAGATCTTTGCAATTAAAACAATTGCAGTTTTTTTCTTTGTACATCCTTTAGATAAAAATATAGAATATTAAACATTTTATGTAACTAAGAAAATGGTGGTTTTTCCACTGTCAGACCACTGTGAAGTGTGCATTTCGTGAAGAGCTGCTTATCGGCCTGTTTTTTTGTGTGTTTGGCGAAGACCCGTTCCGTAATTTGACTAGTAAACGTATACTATGATTACCTAATGTAAAGTATATAATTTTAATTAATTAAAACTCTGCTGATTATTCTGCTTTCTTATTGCATGGTGTAACTTTTATAGATTTCCCCGCGCTGCAGTAAGGATCGGTTTCCCTCAGGTCAGATGTTCTTTGTACCGTCACTGAAGTCAGAACTTTCCACCAGTGCCTAAATCAACTGCAAATATTTCCAGAGATCCTTCAGCAACTGCAATGGTCGGAGTTGGGGCGGAGTATTCTTGAAGATGGCGAAGCCTTACCCTTTTTTATGGGTTTAATTATACCTGGCGGTAAACAAGGGTGGAGTGGAGCAGTATATCTGTCTGCCAGACTGAAGGATGCGATCAGCAACTCTCGACGCATCGACATGGATGCAACATTTAAGGTGTTGCCGGTGCAGCTGGGGACGCGGCTCCAATTGCTAACAGTTCACGCGGAGTACCTGAACTACGTGAGTAGCTGAAATTAGTTGTTACATACCAAATATAAAAATGTCTTACATAAGGTAAATCTTCATTTAATGACTCGTTACTAATGGCTCGATAGTGTTTTCAGCTCTTCCCTGTAGCATTCGTCATAATGACCAGAAAAACGCAGCAGGCGTACGGGGGGTGCTCCAGTATCTCATGCAGTTAGTGCAGCAGTGGCAACCGGAGATTGTCTTGGCTGACTTCGAGACGGCTATCCGGAATGCCACTCGCCTGGTCTGGCCTCATGCAAGGATAGTGGGATGCTTATTCCACTACCCCCAGGTTAGATTTATTTTTTCTATTACTTCTCCAAATCATCATAGTTTAATCTCTGAAATAAAGTACAGCACACATTACGATGTAACATACTAATTGATAAAGTAAATTACTCAACATATAAATTATAATGCTAACATCATTTACGGTTCCAATTTTTGCAGGCAATTTTCCGCATGCATTCCACTCTGCAACTGTGGCCCTTGATAGCTTGCAATCTCAAGGCTGGCAAGGTATTGTGCATGCTCATAGCGCTATGCCTTCTTCCTGCAGACAGGATCCAGACTGGGCTACGTATCACAAGACATTATTTATAACACAAGGCCTACTATAGAGTTTTAGACCGCTGTTGATGTAAGATAAGCATTTGTGTTAATAGATTAAAATATCAGTGTAAATGACAGGAGACCTATCTATATTATTTAAGCTATAAATATGGTTTATGGAAGAAATAAAAAATTAAGTGCATTGCATTTTATAACAACGATTTAAATTTGTTAACACAGCTAAGTAAGCTCATTATAAATCGTCCTTAGATTAAGGATGGAAGTCTACTCAAGAAAGTAGGTGAGACCGAGGCAGTAATACGGTATTTGTGATTCATTCGTGTTGTTAATATCTCATATTCTAACGGTAAATTATTGTGTTTATCTTCTAGGTACATGGAGAACACCTGGATGCGAATGATAGGACCTGAAACATTCAGCGTGTTCGGCCAGTGCCACCGCACAAATAATGCGCTGGAAGGCTTCTACAATCGGCTTCTCCAGAGAATGGCGCCTCACCCTGGAGTCTGCTGGCAGTTCCCATGGTAAGAATTGTCGGCAATAACTCAATAATTTTTCTACCTGGCTAATTAAAACGACAAGGATATCTCGCAAATGTACAAAATTCAGTACCATTTGATGCCTTTAAACTATGTTTAATGACTAATTTAGATTACATTATAAAGGGGAGTCAGGTGACCAAAATTGACAAAAATATGGATTTTCAGTTTTATTTTTTTTTATAATTAATTTTTTTCTGTTTAACACGGTAAAAAAATTATTTCAATCCGAGCAATAGTTTTTGACATGAATTTTTGAAATAACCCTTGTATTTGTTATTTTCTCGTGTGTCGTGGTTGTTGAACGTGCCAGAGTATTTCACCTTTGTTATAGTGCATATTGCACTCTACTTATACCTTGTTTAAATCTTTAAATATAGATTATGACTAAAATTAAGCCTATATTTAAAAATTTGGCCAACCCTGAATTACTTCGGAAATGTTTGCATGGCGGTACCCAAAATGCGAGTGAATCATTGAACAGTGTTATATGGACTCGTCTGCCTAAGTCAACATTTGTCTTGAGAAATACATTGGAGTTAGGAGTGTTTGATGCTATAGGTACCTATAATGAGGGAAATATTGTTAGATGCCAAGTGCTTGATAGGTTGGGTATTCGTCCGGGGGCAAACTGTGCAAAACGAATGAAACGCATTGATGAGTTACGGGTTCAAAAAGCAGATAAAGCGAATCAAGAAATTGAAATAAAGTGCCGCCAAAAGAGGTCAATGCTGAAAAAGAGACTAGAAGACCAGTATGAGATGGAAGAAGATCCAGACAACCCCTCATATGGAGCAGGAATGCATTAAAGTAAGCATTTTGATTGTATACTTTACGTACCTATTTTCATCTGTCGTTTTCCGAAAGTTGTATTTTTTCAGACAAAAAATAACATTTCTCGGGATCCGTTTAAAATATCTTAATGATTTCTTTTTTATTTTTGTACAGCTTAAACAGCTCTATGATTTAAGCTAAGGAATTTTTAATATCAATTTTAGTTTTTGAGAAAAAAAAATAAAATATTCAGAAAAAAACTGAAAATATTTTTAAAAAATCATTATAAATTTGTTTTTTTATGATTTCAAAATTTCCTTAGCTTAAAATATAGCTAAAACCTTCATAAATAAGGCAAAACAAAAATTATTTTGATATATCTTATAGTTATTTTGAAAAGGTATCTTAAAATTAATAAAATTAACATAGCGGAGATAGGGACACCCGGACACCCATTAATATCTAACTAATTGGGCAATTGTTTATCAGTTAGATATGTCATCATTCGGACGTTTTTATGCAAAGTACTCCATTGTGAAGGAGTTAGCTGTAATTTAAAGTTTTGAACATAACTATTATGTTATGCACAAATTGATAAAAAATCTATTTTAAACCTATTTTAAGAATAGCCTAAGTGTTTTAGTATAAATAAAAGCCAATCTTGTGAGCAAAAGGTCTACAATGTTTATAAGGATAAACATAGTTACAAGGATGTTTATTATTGCAGGTGATTAAGGACGATTGAGAGTGCCCAATACCTAGATTACCGAAGAATATCTGACGGTATCGCACATGTACGTACAATACGCAGAGCTTACAGACGTCAAAATACAACAATATTTATAGAATCAGGGCGACTGGTGCAAGGCACATATAATGAGGCTCAGTTCCTCGACATAATGTCGAATTCTACCAGAGGGCTACAGCAGAGATGGGGAGTAGTAGTTCCACACGCCGGTTGTACCAACTATACCTCCCCCACTTATTAACCAGGCATACTAAAACATATTGAATAATTTTGATTTTTATACAAATTATTAGTATGACCATTTGTTATACTTTAAACTAATTACCTAAGTACGTAAACCATTTTTGTCTTAAACTTTTCGTATAAGAAAGCTTAGAGTCTTTTTTATTTTAAGATATGAATATTATTTGTTGTAAAATCTAAACCATTCTCGAATTCCATTGCAAACACACCTAAAATTTCATCAAAAATCGGTTCAGTCGTATAGGAGGAGTTCAGTCACATACACACGAACACAAGAAATATACGTATATATACTAGCAAACCCGACAGACGTTGTCCTGTCCACGAAGACGTGGCATTTTACTGTAAAAATAAAATTCTGTATAATAGTATACAATGAATATGACTAACTTATTGAATATGTAATTTTAATTAAGTAACTTCTAGATTAAAAATGTATAACAACGTAGACTATCTAAAATAATAAATAAGTACATATTCCCTATAGGGCTGAAGTATAATAAGTGGCCTCCATCACAATCGAATTATTGACATTTCTGAATAGCCTATCTAAACTACTAAAATGACTATTCGAATTAGATTTTTAGTTTAAATTAGTTATTTAAAGCTGAAGTATAATAAGCGGCCACCATCACAATAGAATTATCAATATTTCTGATTAGCCTATTTAAACTACCGAATTTCATTACAGTTATTTAAAATGACAGTATAGTATCGGAGCTGGCCAACAGAATTTAATTTAAAACCAATTCTTATACTATTATTAATAGTTATTCACACATGCGATTTGTATGCTACTTAATTTGAACGTATGTGACCAATTTTGACTGCAGATTAAAAATGTAAATTACAACAAATTATATTAAATCCAATTAGTTTAAAACTTGATCATCTAAACTGTTAACAATAGTTATTCACACATAGGAACACAACCTTTTGATTTGTGTGCTACTTAGGTTATTTAAGGTATAAATAAAAAAGTAACTGATCAATCGCTGCACACTTAATATGAGGCGCTAAGCGGACAAGTGGCCTAACCCACAAAATAGCAATATTGAGATATGAGCCTTAGAATATCTCTAACACTCTATTCTAAATACTGCATATCGACCCAAGCCACCTTTTCCATTTTTCTGATAGATAGCAGCACTAGTTTGTTTGTTTATTATTGGTCTTTGAGTCAGCTGCACCACCTTTTCCATTTTTCTGATAGATAGCAGCACTAGTTTGTTTGTTTATTATTGGTCTTTGAGTCAGCTGCAAACTGAATAGTGGCCCAAGCCACAGCCGTGTGGCCTAACCCACATTCTGTTCCATTGTTGTGGCTTGAGCCATTTGTTTGTTTACTTAAGTGTCACCTCTTAAGTGTCACCTTAAATTGCCGACTGAACACTGTAAAAAAATATTTTATTCCTATTATGACCTAGCGGACCATAATCTACAAACCTCCTTTATAAATAACTTAGTAACAGTTGTCAAAAACAAAGAGTTTATACAAAATCTAATTCAGAGAAACGAATGTTTACAAGGATTTATAACTTAAAAAAGGAAAGTGGAGAAGAAGTCAGGGTATGTAAGGAGTATTAAAAAAAAGTTTTTAGGAGTAGGCCTAAGTGATGGCAGAATTTCACGGGCCATTAAAAATAAAGACAACGCCATAACCCCACCAAAAGGCAAGAGAGGACAAGGAAAAGCCCCTAAAAATAAAACCCCTGATCATAGGCTGCAAAAGGTAAAGGACTTCATTAGTAAGTTTCCAGCTTATGATTCCCACTACTCTAGGGTAAAAAATCCAAATCGAAAGTATCTTTCGCCCAACTTAAATATCTCAATCATGTACAAAATGTATGTTGAAGAAAATCAGGTTGATCATGTTTCACCCTTTGTCTTTAGAAAGGTTTTTAATAATGATTTTAATTATCACTTTCATGCTCCAGTCACAGACAGCTGCCGTAAGTGTGATGCATATAACATCAAACTTAAATCATTACCAGAAACTGAACAAAGGCCTGTAAAAAATTGAACAAGAATTACACTGGCGCTTAGCTGAATCAGCACGAACGGGTTACAGGGTAGATGATGAAAAAGGGAAGGATCCTTCGAATGACGTTAGCGTGATTGCGTTTGATTTAATGAAAACATTGCCAACACCTGTGCTATCCACAGGGCCAGTATATTACAAACGGCAGTTGTGGACGTATTGTTTAGGAATACACAATTTGTCCACTAAAGACAGCTACATGTATGTGTGGAATGAGGCTGTAGCCTCCCGTGGCCCTGAGGAAGTGGGATCATGTATTTTACATTTTGTGGAAAACCATGTTAAAACTTCAAAACTGATCATGTACAGTGACCAATGTGGCGGTCAAAACCGCAATATAAAAGTAGCTGCACTATGTGATTACATTGCTACGTCTCCTAAATATTTTTGTACTGAGATTGACCACAAATTTTTAGTCTCAGGACATACATATTTGGCCTGTGACCAAGATTTTGGTCTTATTGAAAAAGAAAAAAGTATCACTCTGAAGTTTATGTACCAGATGATTGGATCAAGGTGATCTTCTCAGCAAAAAAGCCACCATTTAAAGTAAAAAAATTGAAAAAGATGACTTTTCATTTGAAAAGCTTATGAACAATATTACAAACCGCAAAGTTGTCAAAACTGGGGATGGGGGAAATGATCAAAAGGTTGAGTGGCTTAAAATACAGTGGATTAATTTTAAGCAGTCAGAGCCTCTGCTCTTACATTACAAATACTCTAACAACGAAGAGGTCCCCTTTTCCATTGTCCAACATCAAAAAAAGGACAACAACGGAAGTAATGCAGTTAGATGTTCTCTACCCCAATGGAAGAAAAATAGATGAGCCGAAAAAGAAGGACTTTATGTCTCTTTTAGAATACATACCACCAATCAAACATTCATTTTACACATCAATTTTAAGTTCTGGAGATATTCCGTCAACCGTTCCAGTCGATGAGGAAGAAGATGAACTTGTTTGAATTTTGTATCTTTGTATTAATGTTTAATTTTTTACTATAGCCTATCCTGTTTTAAAGTAGTGTACAATTTGTTTCATATCAAGTACAAGCTTAATGGTATCATTAAGTGATGTAATAAAATGTTAATTGACAGTAAAGTTGTACAGTACTTATATTAATATATTGGCCCAACCCACATAAATTTACTTAATGAATAAAATATGCCAATTTTCAAGTGGCCCAACCCACTTTTATTTTTAAATTAATGAAAATAATTAAATAAAAAGGTTACCATGCATACAAGGGTTATGTTCTTATATAACAGTAACAATTACAACTAGAAAGCTTGAGTTTTTAATGTGTTTAAAAAATGTTAAAAAAGTGACAAATCTTTAAACGCTAATAAACTCAATACAGCTGTTTTGGGGTTAGGCCACTTGTCCGCTTAGCGCCTCATATTTACTACGTATTTCTGTTAATGGTATATTTTACTAAAACTTCCAATTTTATATCTGGATAACCTCATCCTCCAAATTGAGTACAGAATATATTGAAATAAGAAGTGGTGTTATTTTTATATGTTTATGCTTACTCTATGCTTTCAAGACTATAATTAATTAAACATATGGCTGTGTTGTAATATTATAATGTTTACATAGAACAATTGGTGAAACTTCATCTTTGAAATGTGCATTACACTACTGATCAAGCACTTTACAATAACATCATATTTTCTACAATTTAAAAGGAAGCACATTTTTCTGCCTCTTTGTTGAATTTAAGCTGAAAGTGTTAACAGCTGTTACGTAACAGTTCACTTTGTATTACGTGTCGTAGCGCAGTCTGGCGGGTCCAATGTAAAATATTCCAAGATCAACAACAATTTATTTATAAATAAAAAATTAATTATATAAACAATTTAAATTTCACCGAATTGTGAATCTAAACCATTCTCGGATCCACCTAAAGATACACAAAAAGTTTCATTAAAATCGGTCCACCCGTTTAGGAGTTTAGCCCCATAAAACGCACACAAGAAATATATGTATAAAGATAAAGGTATGTATTCATTTGTAATCGTAATATGGATATTATTTCATATAAGCCCATAAGTCAGATTGAAAGGTTTTAGACATCTTCACCTTTTTAAAATGTATACTCATGCCATTGATAGATAACATTATGCTCTTTTTAACAGAATATTAAATTAACATTCTTAAATCAATTTTGGTCAAACAGCATTGTGGTAAATATTAAAAACTAATATAATCTATTTTTGTCCAGTTTGATTTTGTTACTATAAAAAGCTCAGGTTAGTTTCGTTATTTTATGGAATGAATTATAGAAATTGCAGTTTGACTTATAAGTTTATATAGTAATTATAAAATATATTTTTTCTATGCAATGTAATTAACCACCTATTTATTAACTTTTTATAAAGAATCTAAAGGCTTTGTTCACATCGGTTTTTTTTTTTTTTGCTGAAGAAGTGGTTGTCCTGCTGATAAATTTTGAAGTTGTATTGTAATATATTTAATACTATTTGTGAATTATTGGGTAAATATGTAGATTTCTTCTTTTATCTGTGTATTTTACAATAACTAATAGCATTTTAAATCAAACTATTCTAACATCTTAAAATTAAAACACAGTAAATAGCCTACACATCGTTCCACACTAACCTGTTCTGGCCAGACCCGACATGATGGAGGGTCTGGCCACGACTAACCTCATGGATGAGGTTATGCAAACCCAAATTGCAGTCGAATCCATTTTATTAGACCATGAATACACTAATAAAGACACAAGTAATACTGAAAGTAATGAAAACCCGTTAAAAAAACACATAACCTTTTGAACCTGAACAAAAAAATCAAAAACCCACAGGAGATTAAAAGAAAATTTACTAAAAGATACTATAAGTGTGACAATCAGGGACATTTTGAGGTCATTATCCAAGATAAAGAGAAAAATAGGTTAAACCCCTTCTCTGTAAGGAAAATAATCAAAACCCACTACACAGATATCAAATACATAAGACAGAGCAGGAAAAACTCTCTCTCTCTCTCTGTTATATGCAAAATCTATGAAGCGGCCAACAACATAGTATGTTCTAAAAATTTATCACAATACAATGTATTTGTGCCTTCAATCAGAAACTTTTCTGTAGGAGTGATAAATGTGGAACGAGATGTTTCTCAAGAGGAAATCCTTACAGATGTAGAAAGTGAATGTAATATTATTCTAGTTCAACGAATCGAAAGACGTGTTAATAACTAATTGATACCTACATACTTTGTTAAAATTACTTTTGAATCAGATAGACTGCCAGACTACATAAAATTAAATTATGTTCGGATGAAGGTTGATACCTTCAAGATTCCTGTAAAACAATGCTATCGCTGCTTTGCGTATGGACACGTAGCTAGTAAGCCCTGTAACAACAATAGGTTATGCAGAAATTGCGGGGAAAATTTCCATTCTGAGGAATGTCAGTCACCTGTTAAATGTATTCATTGCTTTGGATCACATAGTAGCAACTCAAAAATTTGTCCTGAATATAACCGGCAGAAAACATTAAAAATAGAATGAGTACTATGAAGGAGGATTTATTACACTGCCAGCAAATACATTCCGATTTACTATAAAAAAGTCAGAGGTAATTTTATTAAACCGAACTCTTATGCTAATGCTATGAAGACCCTAAACTATGAAGCAAACTTTCCTGAACTCGCAGAAAGTAATTTCAAATCAGGATCCCATTCTTTTGAAACCAATAATAGATTTTCACCCTTAACCTCTTATGGGCGGGTGTTGCGATTTTGCAACAAACCGAATTTAATTTTTTTTTTCTCCATGAAAACTATTTTATATTGGTCTGTGGACTAATGTTACAGTTTGACAACAAACCGGTGGGAAATTTTGTGATAATGTAGTGGCAGAACTGCTGAGTTGAAGCTGTTTATAAGCCATTTTGTTAGTTGGTGACACAGTTTTCAGAAATAAGCCGGGTACTGGATTTTAATTGTTTTTTTTTTCTCAAAAAAGGTAAGTCACAGATTTTAAAAAATACTGTCAGTGTTATTAATTCATAAGCTACAGATTAGTCTAGTTGATTAATGTTTTCCACCTGATTAAGGTAGTTTTATAACCTAAAATAGGTTTGTTCTTTTTTTGCAACAACAGGCCATAAAGGAAAATGAAGCCAATAGAAAAACGTATTTCCACATTTATTTGTTTATCTCATTATTTACTAAATTAGTGATATTGAGCATGGAGTAATTCACTTGTGTTTTTTTTAGATGCGTCGGTCGAAGAGGATTCTAGCTGACATAGGACTGTTGCCTCCAGAATCAAGTGAAGAGAGCGAGGCAGACGATAGTGATGCTGACCCCGACTACGACCCAAATACAGTTGGATTGACTAGGCTGCAAAGAATTCTAGCTGCTCGGGAGCAAAGTGGTAGGCTTTAGGTTATATACAGCCTATCTAAGCAAGTGTGCTCGTGAGTGTGTGTTGTGTGTGGTTGAAAGGGGAGGTTTGTAATTTGGGTAAAGAAACAGCCCAACTCATGCATCAAGACCAAAGTTTGTTCTGGAATAATAAATATTGTAACCTATAATAATTATTATTTATGCAATAATAATTTTGTAACCTATTGATTTCTACAGGTAAATATAGGCCTACACAAAGAGGCCTACCTTTTGCATGTTTATCTACAGAATATTGTTTATGTTCCAGATGATGACTCACGTGAGGACGAAACTGCGAATCAACCAGAAAAAGGAGAGATACATCAGGAAGAAAATGACGAAGAAGCACACCCTGAGGAGCCTGCTGTAGAAGATGCCCCTGTTACACCCCTTCCACTGTGGACAGATGTCGCTCCAGAAGATAGTCAAAAAGAGGTATCTGCATGGCTAGGTGCCCTCCCAAACCCTGACGAGTTTGAAATTGATACACCAATTGAGTACTTCAAATACTTTTTTGACGAAGATCTTTTGAATACCATTACAGATCAGTCTAACCTGTATGCTATACAGATAAACCCTAACAAACCCCTGATTTTGACAACTCCAGAGCTAGAGCAATATCTAGGTGTTTGTATTTTGATGTCGATTTACAATCTTTCTAGAGCCAGTATGTACTGGGCAGTAGATATGAATCTGGGGGTCCTAGGACACTTTTGGGACAGTCAGAAAACCAATGAAATTTACTGTCTAATGTACCATAAACAAATCTAAGAAATCTAACAGGAAATCACGAATGTTAAATAACCGAATCTACAGATGTTCGCTTCTACTTTCTTCAGCTCTAAAATCTAATGTTGTCAAATCTGCTACGACGAAAAATCTTCGAAATCTTTTATTCCACAAAGTTAATTGTAACACAGTCCCTATCTTTAATAGTCTTCTTTCCAGTAACAATCAAGTGTAATTTTTCATTTTTGTTCAATTCTTTAATCTTTTTTTCATCCAAAACATTCAAAAATCTGTTCGGCAAGTGTACTTTACAATCTTCCAACTCGGCAATTATTGTCATCCCAAATTTATCTTTCATTTTCTCCAAATTCAAAATTTTATATTTCTTATTTTCTTCTAATTCCATTAATTTCTTATATTCTTTGAATCTTAGTTCTCCAATATCGTTCAGCTCCTTTAACAGCTCCATTTAGTAAGGGAAAAATACAAGAGTACTTCTACAAAAAATTGGGGGAAATCGACATTATACCACCAAAATACACAAAAACCATGTTTTGATCCTAAAACTGTGATTTTGACTCCATTTAGTATTAGAGTTTTTTTTTTAAATCCTGAAAATCTACCGAATTATCTCAAATTATTGCCAACTTTAAGCATAAAAGTTGATAATTTTTCTTAAATAAAAAGATATTTTATTAAATAGTAAAACTTGGCACATTCAAATTTTCCCCATCTAAATGGAGCGTAAAAAGATATCATGTCCATACTGCAAAAAAGACATTTTCGAACATCATTATACCCGACATTATAAGTTGAAAAATCATCTAAAAAACAAAGAAATTTACGAGAAAGAACTGAATTTTTTAAGACAATGTGCTAAAGAGAATCAAATCGATGGTCATGAAAAGATGTATAACATAGAAAAATTGCGTGAATTAAAGAAAAGCTTTAAGGAAGATAAAAAAGATCTCAATTTATTTAATGACGAAAAAATTTAATCATCGCAGAAAAATTATCTATCAACACTAACGAAAAAAGTAAGTCTGAAATGATCGAACAAATAGACAAAACTTTTAACGAAAAAACCGAAAATATCATTGATGTAGAAGTTTTATCCTCTATACACGGCCTTTTCAAACAATACATTTTAACAAATTTAAATGACAATTTCATATCAATTTACAAATATCTTTCAATTATGAGACCAAAAATTAAAAGTTTAATCGAAAAATTTAAAGAAAATGTTAAAAATATGAAGGGCTATCTCTCTTTGGAATGTGAATACGAACGAACTTTAGAGAACGGTGAACCACAAACTTGTCCTATGTATTTTACTATCAAAGCACATGAAGTCTTTGATGTAAACGACTTTATCACTAAACAATTTAATAAATTAACACATCGAGAACAAATAAATCATCCAAATAGAGGATCAGGGTGGTCATTTAAACGTTGTAAACAACTAGTTTTGGGTCTCAATAAACACGAATCCATGAACGCCGGATCATATATCGATTTACCACAAGAAATCAAGGTAAAAAAAGCTTGTGTAAATATCAAAAATGAAGATGATTTCTGTTTTATTTACTCTATCCGATGTGCTATTGAAAAAAAATTTCATCCTGAACGGGCAAAGCAATATGAAAAATTTGTAAATGACGAAACATTTTCAGGATTTGAGTATCCAATGTCTTTAAAGGATATACAAGCATTTGAGAAACACTGCTCCAAATACAAATATCCAAAAATGTCTATAAATATCTATACTTATGATGAAAAAATTAATATTGTTCCGTTACAAATTTCAGAAGTTTATGATGCCCAGTTAGAAATCGATTTATTGTATGTTGTACAAGATGAACGATCTCATTATGTTTTGATAACAGATTTAAATAGATTAGTTAGTTCTCAGTTAACTAAACATAAAGAAAGACAATTTCTATGTAGAAGATGTTTAAGCCATTTCTACAAATCTAGAGATTTAGCAGATCATTTAGAAATTTGTAAAAATCACGAAGTATGCAAACCTATTATGCCGTTTCCAGGTCAAACAACAAAATTTACTAATTTTCAAAAGAAGTTTAGCCATCCATACGTTATTTATATGGATTTTGAAAGCATATTAGAAAAAATTCCGACATGCAAGAACAATCCACAAAGATCGATCACAACCAAGATTCAGAAACACATTCCTTATGGATTTACTCTATATTTAGTGTCAAATGTGACCAATCGCATGTATAAACCTATATGTTATCGTGCCAAAAATGTGGTAGATTTGGCAAATGTTCCAAAACAATTGTTTGAAGAGCTCAATAAATTATCGAAGTACATAGCGAAAAAATATAATTGAAAGAACATAAAACCTATGAAATTGATTGAAGAAGAAGAAATTTCGTATCAAAATTCAAACGTTTGTCATATCTGTGAATGGTCTGCTTATGATGTTGGGTCAATTCAGTATGGTTTTTACTCCTGATTATTGGAAAGATAAGAGTTATAATAAAGTGAGAGATCATTGTCATTTAACCGGCGAAATTTCGGCGGTTTGCATACTTCGTGATTTTTACAAATTTCTTAAACATCTTTTACATACAAATTTTCTTTCTTTATGTTTAGATAACTGAGAACTCACTAATCTATTTAAATCTGTTATCAAAACATAATGAGATCGTTCATCTTGTACAACATACAATAAATCGATTTCTAACTGGGCATCATAAACTTCTGAAATTTGTAACGGAACAATATTAATTTTTTCATCATAAGTATAGATATTTATAGACATTTTTGGATATTTGTACTTGGAATTGGAGCTGTGTTTCTCAAATGCTTGTATATCCTTTAAAGACATTGGATACTCAAATCCTGAAAATGTTTCGTCATTTACAAATTTTTCATATTGCTTTGCCCGTTCAGGATGAAATTTTTTTTCAATAGCACATCGGATAGAGTAAATAAAACAGAAATCATCTTCATTTTTGATATTTACACAAGCTTTTTTACCTTGATTTCTTGTGGTAAATCGATATATGATCCGGCGTTCATGGATTCGTGTTTATTGAGACCCAAAACTAGTTGTTTACAACGTTTAAATGACCACCCTGATCCTCTATTTGGATGATTTATTTGTTCTCGATGTGTTAATTTATTAAATTGTTTAGTGATAAAGTCGTTTACATCAAAGACTTCATGTGCTTTGATAGTAAAATACATAGGACAAGTTTGTGGTTCACCGTTCTCTAAAGTTCGTTCGTATTCACATTCCAAAGAGAGATAGCCCTTCATATTTTTAGTGACGTAGTTTTAGGAACGTAGTAAGAAAATTGAAAGGCAATCATTACACTAATGGTAATGAAACATTTATAAATAACAATAAGGAATTAAGTGAAAATTTCATGAAACAAATAATACCAGATTATGTACTTCAGGCTAATGAAGTAGAATTTATAAACGTAAAACATAAACCGGTGAAGGATCCAATAGAACAAAACTTTACTTTTAAGGAATATATAAAAGTAAGCTATTATATAAAAATAATATATATTCCTATTAAAAACAAATAAGGATACATCCCCTGGCCTCGATGGTATAACTTATAAAATGATCAAATGTGACGACCCCCAGCATATAGTTTTTTTTTTTTTTTTTTTTTTTTTTTTTTTTTTTTTTTTTTTTTTTTTTTTTTTTTTTATATATATATATAAGGGGCAAAAAACGCTGAGGTTATCATTGCCCTCAAGAAAGAATTGACACCTACTCGTATTTGATGGTGTCAATTAGGTACATAAAGATTACATTGTATATAACAGAAATAGGAATTACGACAAGTAGGTGAGTAAATAATTTATACTTAAAACTAGATAACAATAAATGTAACAAGGGAAAGACTGTAGAGAGGTCTTAACATATATAAAGACTAAAAGATAAATAGAACATAAATAAGGACAAGGTACATAATATTAATTAAATAAACTGTAAAAACTTAACACAATTTACTGCCACCAAGGTAGCTGTAAAGGCTAATTTGGCAGCTGTCAAGATAATGATAAATAAAAATTAAATAACTAAATTTATAAATATTAACACCAATAGATAATCTGAATAAATAAGTTTAACATTAAATTATATTGTGCTAGTTCATCGTAATTTTTTTTTCTTTGTTTAGATACAGGACGGAAGTTACCTTGAACAGTTTGGAACTCTGTCTGCATCTCCAAAGGGTCCTCAACCATATCATCATCAAGTGATAATTGGGAGGATCTGGACGAGGGTGGATTAGTCTTTTTCACTAAGAATTTAGATCTATTTTCTGATTTTGCTTGTATGTTCTTTTTTAGTTTGTCGGCGAGTTTTTTCCTCTCTTCCAAAGATAAGGCGGGTTTCGTATTTTGTTGCACCTTATCTCTGAAAGTAGGAGTAACTGTTGGGCGAGCTTGAATATGTGTGTTGGACTTAGTATGGGGCGTGTGGACTGCTTGGGAAGGATTACTGGTGGATGCCAACGGATGTTGTCCGGTACCGGCTGCAAGCTGCTTAACCAAAGCAGCAACCTGTTCTGTTAATTTGAGTACCATACCCTCCAAGGCGGTACATGACGGGCACTGTGCGGATTGGACAGGGGCTGAAGCAGCTTCGGAGTACGAGACTCCCTTTTTAGGGGTTGGAGCGATTCTTCTCCTGTACTCTTTGCGGGCTTCGTTAAAGGAGAGTTTGTTAAGAGTAACGATCTTCAATACTTCCTTTTCCTCTAAGTAAACTCTACACTCCTTCGAAGTGGCCGCGTGTTTGCCCTTACAGTTCACGCATCTGACGTCGTTCTTGCAACCTTCCTCTTGGTGGCCTTCATCACCGCAACGGGAACAAGTCTCAGGGCCCGAGCACGTCTTAGTAGAGTGCCCGAATCTCTGACAACGGAAACACCGCTGCGGATTTTTAAAGTATGGCCGTACAGTCAGGGACAAGTACCCAGCCTTAATAGTTTTTGGGGGTTGGGGAAAAGCAAAGGTCAGAATTAGACCAGGAGTAGGAACCTTTTTCCCATTCTCCGTCCGAAGCATCCTGACCACATCGGTTACCATTTCACACTGCAGCTCGTCCTTGATATCCTCCTCACTACACTCCATCAGGTCACGGCAGAAGACGATCCCCTTAGAGGTATTCAGTGAGGAGTGCGGTTGAACAACTACTTCCACCTGATCAAAAAAGCTTGTCATCTGTAGGAACTTCCTGGCTTGGATGTAATTCGCAGCCTCCACCAGGATAGTTCCATTTCTCAGTTTGCTTACCGATTTAGGCTGACCGCCTGAGGAAACAAAAGCTTTGTTTATAAGGAAAGGACTAATCTTTGTTAGAGTTTTGCCCTCATCCTTATGACTCACGATTAGGTATAGTGGAGTTGGAGCGTTCATATTTTCTGGGTTTACTTTTTCTTCCACTTTCCTTTGTTTTATATACGATTCATTTTCAGAATCTGACAACTGTCGTTTTTTCTCTGGATCATTAAGATCTCTTCCTCCGAATTCTTGCCCTAAGGGTGGGGCGGTTTCAATATCCATATATAGGGTCACCAGCGCATCGTGTTTAGTAGTGCGGGCCGATTCACCGGGAGCGGGCATGCCCTCGGGTGTCCCACAAACCGTAGCTTGAGGGACAACCCTACCTCAGTTCCCCGAGGCCGGTTTCCATCGATTACCAAGTCGGGAATACGCGCACAACTTGGACTCGCACGTGGCAACAGGGGCTCCGACACCCCTGCCTACTGAACACTTCCTGACCAAGGACCGAAGTGGCTGGCTTCTGAACCAGTACATGACTTACGCCTCGGCAGAGACAAGCTCACATCAGCTCTCACCGACACCAGATAGGGCATCTAGTGCCGGCTTAAGCACTCCCAGCGAGCCATGCACTGGAACGGTCAGAGGACGGGTACTTTTAAGACCCTGGAGGGGGATTTGGTAGGAATTAGGGAATGGTTAGGTGGGAAGAGGCAGTTTAACGTCATACCCAGGACGGCGCATATAGTTCTAAGACCAGACCGGCAACATCGTATGCGGTGTTAATCAGCCAATTTAGAATATTAAATTATCAGTAATATATATATTATTTTTATTCAGCATAACATCTAATTGTAGTAACGAGTAATGAATATATGCAGTCATACGTATTAGGTTAAGCAGTGCAGGTGGAGAAGATATATAGTTTAATTCAACACATGAATTGTAAGTCCAGGTCTGTCACCAGTAAGCCTGGTACTTTCCATACTCAGAACAGCTGCGCAGTTATTAGGTGGTAGACAAGCAGGAATTTTGCTGACGTAGCGTCTTACACAACGCTGCTCCCTGGAGTTCAGTGTGCTGAGTGGCAGTCGTGCCGGGTTTTTGAACGCGTCAAGCTCGCGTGAAATCGCTCTTTTGCTCTCTCTCCCGTTCTAAATTTGTAACTGTTGGACTGGTTTTAAATTATTTAATAAAACTCAAATTGATTTAACAATAAAGTAAATTGTTTTATTTGGCCAACCGAGGAGAGCATTTTTATTACAACAACCTGATTGATCCGGGCTAGTTTCCATCTCCGTGTCCGAGTTAGAACCCGAGAACGTTTAAAATTGAATTCCGTGTGGTCGTCACGCCACATATTTGGTGACAGGTGTGGGGTAGTCTTTCTAAAAAATAAATTAGTATTTCTTAGTTTCGTTGAAGAAATTTGAAAAGTTGGTGCAAGAAGCCGCGGGACAAGGATGATGGGTAAGTAATTTTTGTTCTGCCAGTAGAATAATGCTAGCCTAGAAACTGTCTATAAAACCTAATATTTGCAATTGTTGAAATCATAATATCTTGACTAAGTCAAAGATAATTTAATGCTATAAATTTAAAACTAATTGAAAACTTGTTTTGATTAATTTTTATAATTTACTGTATTTTAAAGTAATACTTGTAATAGAGACGCCATATTGGCTGAGAACAATAGACGCTAGTTGTAAGCTCCCACCATTCCATTCGACATTACTGCCTAGTTATATTCTTTGTTAGGCATTAGGCTGTCGATTACTTGAATCTCGACAATCGTTATGTCGGTAGTTGTGAATAATTGAGTAGTTATTCGGTAGTACTTTGTTTTGATTGGACTAGTCCCTCAGTAATTTAATTTTTATACGTAATATTGATCAAAATTAAACGTACACTCTAAGGTTTTAATGTGCTGATTTAACTGGTAGTTAAAACCTGATTAACCTAAATTAACTGCTTCTAAAACTAACTTAATATACAAATTAGTTGATAACCTAACCTTTCTGACTTGGTTAAGCTAACTCAAAGGTACCGGTAGAGGGCAGGAGGCTAACCACGTTGTGAGAGAAGGAAGATAAGTGGTAGTAGTCATTTAAGGGAAGTGAAGCAAATTATAAATTTAAATATATTTGAAGAATTAACGTTGGACTTGGTTATATTTTGTTGAAACTTTAGGAAGTTGTTCATCCGATGATAGTTAATTGTAATGCAACTTTAAACTTTTGGCTAACTTTAAAGTTTTGACTTTTGATTTTTTTTACGTTTTAAATTATTCCTTTCGTCCGTGGTGGAACCAGCAAACCCATATTGAGTTAGTTTGCTAAGTTTATTTACAGGCACGAAGAAAGAAGATTAAATTTTGTGGAATAGGTTTCGACATTCGTGATGAATTTTATGATGAATTGAGTGATAGGTAAAAAGGTATTTTAAATATTTTTAGGTAATTTGAAGGAAAAGTAAATATTGGAATTATTCTTTGCTCAGACAGAGTAGGTTGTCTTGACTTATAATAAATCGTGGTGTAACTTCGTATTTGATTAGTGTTCAGGACTTAGACAAAAAGTGGATTGATTATAGCTTAGTTGAAAGTTGATTGATTGATTGCAAGTCGATAAATTAAAATTATTTCTTGATTTTAATTCCTTTTCACAAACGGGAGAGAGCACATAAGTATTTCATTGAGAAAAATAAAAAAAATATATATTTTTTGAAAACTAAGTTGGGACTTGTCCACTTTTTGGAAGTGTATCTGAACTGATTGACAATGGCTGGTCGCGTTAGTATTGGAGGGCAAGAAATGGACCTCCAGGAAGCCATTGACGCGGTAACTGAACGATTGGAGACTCTTGGTCATGCTAGGTTGGCTCGAAGTGACCACCTGAACACCATGTTGGAGGAAACTTTGCGAGGTCATACAGAACGACCTACGTTCGACATGGTAGGCTCGATCACTCCCTTTGATGGAGAAAAGCCGGAGGCTGTTCTCCACTTTTTTGAGAGTATCGACAATGTCGGTGAATTAAGTAATTGGAAAACGACGAAAAATTAAGGGTTGCTAAATTGAAATTGGCTGGAACCGCCTTGAGTTTTATTCGATCTGAGGATCAGGGCCGGTTGAGTACTTATGCGGGATTTAAAGAAGTTTTGACACAACGGTTTAGTGACAAAGCTCCGAAAGATTGTTACTTCCAGCAGTTATCTGTAATACAGCAACGGAGGGGTGAAACGATTGAGGCTTTTGCTGATCGAGTGCGGACATTAAATGAAAAGACAGTGCGAGTCACTGCAAATCCAGAAGTTAATGCTGCACTAAGGGAAGAAGCCGATCGTAGAGCTTTGGATGCTTTTACCCGAGGTCTTATTGGACACGTTGGTGATCAAACGAGACTAAAATTCCCTACTAACATCCGAAAAGCCGTCCACTACAGCGGTGGCAATTGATCACATTCTGAAGCAATCGAAAGATCCGTCTCGCGCTACAGATGGACGGAAGGTTTTTCAAACTGACCTTGTTTGTTATCGGTGCCATAATACGGGGCACACGTCTCGTGAGTGTCGGGACAATAGGGGATTTAGTAAACCCAGTAATGACTTATGGCGATGTAATAAGCCAGGGCACAGACAAAAAGATTGTCGCGTAAAACTTCCAAACAGCACTCCTAGTGCTAGTCAGTCGGGAAACGGGGCAGGGGCCAGTGGAGTCGACGCCACCCGTCCCCGAGAGTAAATGAGCCACAAGCGCAGGCCAAGGCGACGAAAAGAAATATAACGACTGGGAAGAACACTTGTGAACCTAGAGTAGGAGCCTTAGTTAAGAGTCGTGAAACCGCCCGAGTAGACAAAGAAATACGAATAGGTCCGGTTGTGAAAGATTTAGCCGAGGAACTAGTTGCCATGGAGCGTGTGGATAATGCCGATGGAAAGATATTAATCGATAACGGTGATCAGTTGTCGCTGATCAAACGTGCAGCCGCTATAGCTCCGATGACAAAGCCTGACTTGATTATCCGGGGAATTCAGGACGAACTCTGAAGATAAACGGCAGACAAAGGTGACTTTGATGTTAAAGCCGGGTGTCCCGGTGAAAGGGTACTTTGTTGTGAGTAACCTACCCCTTGGGTATTTAGCTGTGTTAGGTAGTGATATTCTGAAAGGGAGTGCATCGATAGACATCACGGAAGGTGTTCTCCGTATGTGTAGAAAGAACATTTGATTAAATCGGTTGCACAAGGGTGAGAGTGTCGGCGATTCAGGTAGGCAAGTAATTGCGCCACGCCACGCAAAGGCACAGGCCCCTACTACGAAACCTGAGGTTGTCCGAGTAGCTAAACGCCAGGACAGTTGTATAGAGAATTACGTGTACCTATAACGCAAAAGATGTCACGATACCCGCTCGGAGAGAGAAAATGGTTCAATTGAAGTTAAGCAAATTTGGATCTACTACTAATGATAATCTGGAGGGTTCGGATGTAGTGGTCGAACCAGTGGGTCTTACCATACAGGGTGTGTATTTGGCACGAGTATTAACGAAATTAATAGCCTAAAGAAACTGTCAAAACTATGGAAGGGTCCCTACATGATAGTCAAGGTGTTATCGCAGTTGAATTTAGTTTTGAAAGTGAGAAATAGAAAAATCGTGGTTCACGTAAATCGAGTAAAACCGTACGTGAGTAGAACCAAGGTGAACCAGGTGACGGAAGTGCACGTTGACAACGATGTTGGCGATATCGAGATTCCGGACTCGAATATCTGTATTGGTGAGGGAACGCCATCAGCAGATGATATCCCTGTACCAAGTGTTGGCACACCTCGTACGGGAAATAGGTTGCCACGTGTAAAAAGGAGGCCAGCACGCCTCGAAGACTATGTCCCATAGTTGGGAATTATATCGGTGGTGCTTTGACAAGTGGGAAGTGCTTGACATGCTTATGGGACTGGTGTTTCGTGTTGTAAAGGTAAAACTCGATATAAATTTGAAGTTCTGTTTTAGGATTGAATTTTCTAATCCTGGGAGTAGTAAGCTGCTTCCAGCAAGGGGTCATATTTGAAGGAGGCAAAGATGTGCTGCTGACGGACAGCCATTGGAGGGTCACGTTGTAGTACAACTTGATGCAGATTGAAGAGGAATCCCGAAATCTAAGTATCTTAGTAACTGAGGTAAAGAATCATTTTAATACGTTTTTCGAAGAACTACTTAATGAAAATATGAGTTCACACTCTCCATTAATTCAATTGGAAGCCGGATTTCGTTACGAATTTGTGCTATTACAGCAGTCAGTTAGTGAATACCTAAATGAAATTGATGATCTAATAAAACTGTTACCACAAAGACGTGGAAAACGAGGTTTAGTAGATGCAGGAGGTAATGTGTTAAAGTTTCTGTTTGGTACACTTGTGAATAGCGATTTAGAAATTATTGACGGAAAATGGATTATTTGTACAACACCAACGAGGAAATAGTGCATCAAGCTAAGGAGCAGGTGACTGTTCTAGCAAATATGCAGGCGGAAATAGTATCACATGCAAAGACAATAAATAACGTAATTTCTGTATTGAAAGAATATCATTCTAATATGCATGAACACGAGCGAATGCTGCTCATTATCAGTTAAAAACACTTTTTGAATATTTGAAGTTAAGTTCTGCGCTCTCGGATACTAAAGAAACAGTAAGTAATGCAAGGCAAAAGATAACTAAATTTTATCAAGCAATTGAGAGCTTAGCAGCTGGGAAGGTTGACAGTAACCTGCTGACACCTCATGAGTATCTAAGAATTTTGAAGGAAATTGAAAAGGTTATATACCTCCAACGACTAAATTGTATTCACCTGTTAAATTAGAAAATATTCATCAATTTCATTCTGCTGTGGTTGTTCATAGTTACACAACGAATCACGCCTTAAGGGTAGTGATGAGGTTGCCTCTTTCAAACGATAATAAGATGTTCCAATTATATGATATTATTACCTATCCGGTGTATGATGCCTCTCTCAAAGTATGGACCCAGTGGGAAGTTGGTACCCAAAAATTATTGATCAGTAAGGATCGGTTGATGTACTCGATGTACAATCAATTGGAGTTCGACCGAGAGTGTCGAGGAGAACAACTGATTGTTTGCCAGTTATCGAATGTCCTGTTAAGTGTAAGCAAGAGACCAAATTGTGCGGTTGAGATGTTTCATTACGAGCAAGTGAGGCTCTGTAGTAGAAAATGAATATTGGAATTAAGATCCCCGGTAATTGTCAAAACTCCAAGCCGATGGATATACAGTGCCTCAGAGGACCACAGGTTGACTTTGAACTGTTTAACTAGTGACGGGACCCTGAATATAACTACCGCGGTAGTGAAGGGGGTTGGTGAATTTAGAGGAATTGATATGTGTGATGTTGTCTCTGAAGAATTCAAGGTGCCTGCCCGTATTCACGCAGCTCTGTGTTCTCAGAATAGATAAGTGAAATTGTGTTTACAGATGTGAAAGAAATTTACACAAGCGAGGAGAAGGAGCTGTTTAGCTCTGAGCAGGAAACGGCTGTGAAAGTCCTACAGGGACTGAACGAACGGCTGGGCACATTATTTGTTAAGGAGTACCGTCCGGAGGACGTAGTCCGTCATCTGAAGTCCCACATTCTGTTTAATCGAAAACTTTATGCTGCAAAAGTGGCAGCTGCTGGTAGTTTTGGGTTAGTGTCAATCCTGATGCTTGTGTACATATGTTACAGATTTTTTGTCTGTGATGACATGGTGGACATGGTGGTCGAGTCGCCGGAACCGTCACCGACAGCGTCGCTCCGCCACTCTGACCGAGGTCTTCGCAAAAGTGAGAGGCCTGACGTCACTAGACAGTCCTGAAGGAGACCAAGAGGGTGTGAACCCTGTTGAGATAAACGCTGTTGAACAGAACGTGGAGGCAGTCGAAGTTGTTAATCTCGAGCGACTGCGGGACGTGATACAAGCTTTTTTAATTGTGAGTAACGATACTCTGAATAAGTGTGAGTTCCTCAACTCACTGTGGTATAGTGAGAAAGTTTTGCTTGGCAAACTCCATACCGATTGCTCCAGACATTCGTGTTAATGCTGTGACAGAATAATCTTTCAAAGGACTTGAGTAAGGAATGATCGATTTGTGTTAGTTGTGGTTGACTAGTCAAGTTGTGTTCGAGAGATGTGTGCACACGGGACAGTTGTTAAAGGAGACACAGAAAATTTTTTTAGAGAGACACTGGAAGATGTATTGAGGTATACAGTTATGTTAGATTGGTGATTGTTGATATAACCATGTTTTTATATGTAACGTTTTAATTTGTTAAATTGTACTGTTGTGGAATGTTGTAACTGATCTTGTGTTTTGATCAGGCAGACTTGGAGATATAATTTTCCAAAATTTTTCGGCATTTGGCTAATATTTTAAGCGATTGACAAAACGTAAGTAAAATAAACATGTCATACAACCACATGGGGCACAGGAAGGACCTGCCGGCCACCCAAACATACCCTTAACCCTGATCCTACCTTTACCTCAAAGTTCTGGACTGTGTAACCCATTGTTGGCTTGATAACCATGCGTTCAACAGTAATTGTTAGACTAACTTGTCGTAACTGCCTAGTTGGCTTGCGCAACCAACTAAGCGGTGTAACGTCTCCAGTCTGGCCGATGTAGCAAAGTTGTAAGTTGTTTGTGAGTTTTCTTTTAAGTTAATTTTGAGCTCTATATGAATATTTTTGGCTTAGGTTAATTTTAAGCTCTAAGTCATCAGTAGAATGGTTTGGTCGATGCCTTAGCAGCATAATAAGAACAATTAAGATGTAAACAGTAGATTACAGAATTTTATTTAATGATTGTAAGATACAATGAGTTAACCTGTTTCTGTTATTTTAAGATAATTGTATCTTGGAAACTGTTATTGAAAGATGCTAACAATTTTTTTGCTATTCTTGAGGATCTGTTTCTTAATGATTTATTTTTGTTAGTTTAAGTTTGGTGTCATTCATGACATGCTACTTGTTGGCTGTGTATATTATAATGGTTTTGTGTTATAGTCAACGTACAAGTGAACTAACTCAGGATAACTCCATAATAATCCATAGTAGGGGTGACTGAGAAAACCGGCCCCGAGTAAAAACCCACGAGGCTTAACCAGGAATGGGGAAGTATCGTTCAAAATTCACAAAGAAGACTACCACTTTATAATTATTTTAAATTTAATTAGGCTCTGCCATTATATACTAGTACCATAGAAAGTAAAATACATATGTTACAAAACATTAACCCCCAAAATAAATTAGAGGCACTATATAGAATAATCACAGAGGCCTGTGAGCTATCAATCTAAAATTAAAGCACCATTAAATAATAAAAAAGGGTTTTCTCCAAAAATATTGTGGACAAATAACTGTTCTCAAGCTATAGCAGAAAGAAGACTATCTTTTACCTATTTAAAAAAAAACACATGAGTGCAGTAAACTACCGGACATATCAAATAACCGCAGAAAAAGCAAGAAAAGAAATTCAGTTAGTTAAAAATTTAGGTTGGGAAAAAACATGTCAGGATATAGGGAAAAAAAATCTAGTTCATATGTTTGGAACATAGTAAGAAAATTGAAAGGCAATCATTACATTAATGGTAATGAAAGATTTATAAATAACAATAAGGAATTAAGTGAAAATTTCATGAAACAAATAATACCAGAATATGTACTTCAGGCTAATGAAGTAGAATTTATAAACATAAAACATGAACCTGTGAAGGATCCAATAGAACAAAACTTTACATTTAAGGAATTAATAAATAAGGATACATCTCCTGGCCTCGATGGTATAACTTATAAAATGATCAAATGTGACGACCCCCAGCATATAGTTCTAAGACCAGACCGGTAACATCGTATGCGGTCTTAATCAGCCAATTTAAAATATTAAATTATCAGTAATATACAGTGTTTTCATAAATGAATGGTGCAATTTTGAATGCTTATAAACAATTTGCTATGCAAGGTAGAAAAATATGGTTGGCACCTCTGAATTCTTCAGCTCAATTAGTTTTATTGCTCTGTGTTAGAAAACAGCTGTTTCATTGTTGCTGGTTAAATTGTGCAATAACTTCAAACATTTGATTCTGATCTAGAAACATGTTTTCTGATCAAGAAAAATCCAAGTGTGTGCTATTGTTTATATGAATTAAGGTCTTCTGTTTTAGTGCAAAGGGCTTTTATAAGATTATTTAACAAAGATCCACCTCATAGAAACAACATTACGCGTTGGAGTAAACAATTCGAAGAAACTGGATCGGTACAAAAACGGAAGTCTTCTGGGAGACCGACTGTATCAGAGGTAACAATTCAAAACGTTAGAAAATCTTGTCTTAGATGTCCACAGAAATCTCTTCCACGTCGGAGTCTGGAGCTTGGAATCCCAGTGACAACTCTGCATAAAATTTTACATAAAAGGCTGCATTTTCATGCCTATAAAGTTCAACTGTTGCATGGGATCAAACCGAATGATAAAAATAAACGTGTGGAGTATGCAACTTACATCTTAAATCAGATTGAAGAAAATGAATCATTTTTAAATGATGTTATGTTTACAGATGAGGCAACTTTTCATGTTAACGGGTGTGTTAATAGACACAACGTTCGAATTTGGGGTTCTGAACACCCTCACGAGATCATAGAAATAATCCGAGACACACCAAAAGTAAACGTCTGGTGTGGACTGACTAAAAACAAAGTAATTGGACCTTTTTTTCTTTGCCGAGAAAAGTCTTAATGGTAATGTGTATCTGGACATGCTATAAAATTCTTGTTTTCCTCAAATTGACGAGTTTTATAATGTCAATAAGGTGTATTTTCAACAAGATGGTGCGCCACCCCATTATAAGGACTTTATTCGTGATGCTTTGAATGACAAGTTTGGACAAAGATGGATAGGTCGAGGTGGCCCAATAGCATGGCCTCCTAGAAGCCCGGATTTGACTCCATGCGATTTTTTTTTGTGGGGATACGTGAAAAACATTGTTTATTCTCAGAAGATCCGTGATTTAGCTCATTTAAAGGAAAGGATTTATGAGGCAGTATCATCGGTTACAAGAGACATGCTGCACAGTGTATGGGCCGAGATCGACCATAGATTAAATGTCTGCAGAGCTATCGGTGGTGGACACATTGAAATGTACTAAATTTATCGGTATAAAATTGCTTTTAACGAGGATTCTAATGAAATAAATATTTTTAATGTACTTCGTACTGTTCTCTTTTTATTTTATGTTTAAATTGTACCATTCATTTATGAAAACCCTGTATTTTATTTTTATTCAGCATAACATCTAGTTGTAGTAACGAGTAATGAATATATGCAGTCAGACGTATTAGGTTAAGCAGTGCAGGTGGAGAAGATATATAGTTAATTCAACACATGAATTGTAAGTCTAGGTCTGTCACCAGTAAACCTGGTAACTTTCCATACTCAGAGCAGCTGCGCAGTTACTGGGTGGTAGACAAGCAGGAATTTTGCTGAGGTAGCGTCTGGTACAACGCTGCTCCCTGGAGTTCAGTGTGCTGAGTGGCAGTCGTGCCGGGTTTTTGAACGCGTCAAGCTCGCGTGAAATCGCTCTCTTGCTCTCTCCCGTTCTAAATTTGTAACTGTTGGACTGGTTTTAAATTATGTAATAAAACTCAAATTGTTTTCACAATAAAGTAAATTGTTTTATTTGGCCAACCGAGGAGAGCATTTTTATTACAACAACCTGATTGATCCGGGCTAGTTTCCATCTCCGTGTCCGAGTTAGAACCCGAGAACGTTTAAAATTGAATTCCGTGTGGTCATCACGCCACACAAATACTTTCCTGCAAATGCTCTAAATATGATCCTGGAAATTTTTAATACTATTTGGTTGGAACATTGACATACTGTTAACATGGAAACATTTTCGGATTATCGCACTACTCAAACCAATTAAAGATAAACATTTACAAGAATCATACAGACCAATTTCACTGATACCTTGTTTTGCCAAGGTTATGAATTCTATGGTTAAAAAATAGATTAGAATGGCTGGTAGAGAAATTTAATTTAATTCCAGACACTCAATATGGATTCAGAAAAATGAAAGGATGTAATGATTATCTCATGAACTTTATAACTGACACCTTAACTGCCTTAACTTACAATAAAACAACAGTTACTACAACATTAGATATCTCCAGTGCTTATGACAATGTTTCAATACCAGTTTTATTGGATAGAATGTCTAGCCTAGGTATCCCAACTAAAGTCATAGCCTATTGCCATAACTGGCTTATTAATAGAAAATTAAATTTTGTTAATCTAAAGGATACCATCACAAGAATAACCAACAGGGGCTTACCTCAAGGCTGTATTCTCAGTCCTACATTATTTTCACTATATATATCAAATATACAGCATATCCTACCACCGCAAATAAAATCGGTACAATATGCGGATGACATACTTTTATATTCCGCACATAAAACTATGAAACAGTGCACAAAGACATGCACCAAGCTATTAATAAATTGGTTAATTCTCTTGAACTTCTACACTTAGTATTAAATCCTAGCAAGAGTAATATAATAATATTCTCTAGGAAAAGACATATCGAACCTAACCTTCAATATTGTATGCATAAACAAAGTTTACCTATTGTAGATACATTTAGAGTATATATATAGACTAGGTATATATACAGACAATAAGTTAACATTTAAACACCATATTAACTACATATTGCAACAATGTATAAATGATTTAAATATCCTAAAATCTCTAAGTTGTAGAAATAGAGGAGCACATACATCTAGATTTTTTTTTGCAAATTTACAAAGGTCTCATAAGAAGTAAATTAGATTATGGTTGTTTTCCGTATGGACACTGTACAAAGATTAACATAAAGAAAATTGACTATATCCAAAATAAAGCTTTAAGAATTGCCCTGGGAGCCTTTAGATCAACTCCTATAGTTTCTCTACATGCAGAAACATCAATTATGCCCTTAAATTTAAGAAGAAACTTGATAACAGAAAGATTAGTATACAAAATAGCTACCCAAAGTAATCACCCAGCTTTTTTAAGTTTAATGTATCTCAATTCAATATACGATATGCAATATTGGAAACATAGGAATAAACCTTTATTTCTAGAAACTTTAAAACTACTACTCAGATGAACCCTAGCTTTGCTAATAGTCCCGAACCCAAAATCTATGGGAGTTTAACGAACCACTTTTTCATATTAGTGACAGAAATAAACCTATTTGCATATCAGATATAGGTAATACTGAAATGTCCAAGAAATCCCAAAAACATTGACATAATAAAACAAAGTGCAATAGAAAACATAAACATAACCTACAAATTGCATGCTCATGCTTATACAGACGGTTCTAAATCAACAAATGGAGTTGGCGTTTGCCTTTTATGTACCTCAACACAACATCTTTTCAAAGTTCTCTGTGAATAAATTTAACTCAAGCTATACTGCAGAATTGTTTGCAATATTCAAATGTATACAAATTATTAACAAGCTAGACAGTTATCCGGATTTTGTTATTTTTACTCTCAAGCATTAATAATAGCTCAGGCCACACTCCACTGGTTCGGTAACCATTAACTGCATCAATACTTGCTGCTCTCCCGTAAGCTTCAGCAATCAAATCAGCTACTGGTAGCTGAGTAACACATAATCCAGGGTTAGAACGAAGCCACTTTTCAACTGATTGAGTGTAGTAACCTTTGAAGGGCTTAAAAAATGATCTATCTAAAGGCTGCATGCGATGTGTTGTATGCCCAGGCAATTGTATCATTATTACACCGTTCTCTCTAGCAAGTAAAAGTGCGTCAAAATTCAAGTAAAAGTGCGTCAAACTTCTTGGAGTGCGTTGTATGACCATCCAGTACCAGAAGAACATTTTTTTCTACTGTTGGGTTTACAGAATCAATAAAATGCTTGAGCCATTTTACAAAGAGATCACTTGTCAATTATAACAGAAGCTAATGTAGATAACGAAATACTCCGGCCTGAACTACCCAGTCCTCAGGAGAGTCTAGCTACGACTAACACACCCACTACTAAAAAACCCACTGAAGCAAGTCCAAGACTTAAAATATCGATTGATTCAATCTCCCCGATACCGAAACCTCATCCAGATTCCAAGAAGGGAACAGCACAAAAGGCAGTGGTTTTGACGGATAGTCCCTACAAAAAAGAGCTAGAATTAGCTAAACAGCTATAGTTAGCACAAGAACACGTAAAAGAATTGAAAATAAAATTGGAGAAAGTTAAACCGAAATCGTCCAAGAAACGTGTAAGTGCCCCAAACATAAAATTAGAAGGTAAACCTATCAACAAAAAGAACAAAGAAGCTGACAAGAGAAACTTTGCAAAAAAGAAATGTGAAAATCCTACCAAGCCTGTTCTTCTAAATGCGGCGTCAAGCTCAAAAAAAGCTGACGTTGTTGTAGAGATGTGTGTTGATGAATGGTTCTGCTCGATTTGTGAGGAAAACAAAATTGAAGACATGATTCAATGCACAAAATGCCTTTCATGGAGCCACGTACTTTGTGCAGGAGTCTTACCTGGAACCCGAGCTTTTACTTGCATTGAATGCAAATAAAAATATTATGTGTGTTCAAACTGACTTTAATTGTTGTAAGCTATCGGAAAATAAATTGTATTGTATCAAACATAATTAATGGCTTTCATAGTCACATTTATTTTACCATACACTGATCCCTCTATATAATATACTATAGGTACAATTAAGGAAACACATGGTTCAATATATGCAACTAGTTTCCTAAATCGTACCACTTGTAACCTTCCAGAAAAACATATTTTTCAAGCACTAACAGCAATGATATCAAATTTAAAAAAAATATCACGTGTGTGTTAATGTATGTCCTTCATCCTAATACATCTTTTACTCAATTATGATGTATATTATTCAGAATAAAAATCAAAATATTTATGTTAAGTGGTACAATATTGGCAACTCTCCTATATTGCGTTTTGTTGATTGTCTGTCTACTGCGCAGCGCCACTGGCTGGCCTGCATCACTCTGTGACTGTGGCACGAGTGTGACGATGATCATGATTCTGAAAATGAACAGTTGGAAGAAAGTGGCAGTGAGAGTAGTGGTTCTGACACAGAAACAGAGAGTGACTCCGATTCAGATTCGTCTGTGGACTTGAACAATGAACGAGTGTGGACAGAAATAAGTACATCTAACTCTCCGGCAGCCCCTCCACGATTTCCTTTTACAGCTATACCAAGTATAAATGTTGGACCTTTCGATAAAGACAATGATGTGCTTGAATTCTTTGAAAACTATGTACCGGATGAACTCTGTCAGCTGATATGTAACGAAACCAACCGGTATGCAGCTGAATACACTCAGACAAATCAAAGAGCCAAACCTTTTTCTGAGCTGTCGGTGAGTGAACTCAAGAGTATTTTTAGCTCTAAGTTGTGCTACAGGGGGTTTTGGTAAAACCTGAAATGGAACAATATTGGTCAAAAAATCCGTTGATAACAACTCCATTCTTTTTACAATCTATGCCTTATCGTAGATTCAAGCAAATAAAACAATATCTGCATTTTACAAATAACAATGAATACAACCCAAGAACCCACGCAAACCCTAAGTTGAATAAAATTTGGCTGGTTTTGGAGAAACTTAGGGCAATATTCAAACATAGCGTTACACCTGAAAGAGATGTCACAGTTGATGAGAGTTTATTGTTATTCAAAGGTCGTTTGTCCTGGAAACAGTTCATACCACTAAAGCGAGCTCGCTTTGGTATAAAGAGTTATATGCTATGTGAAGCAAAAAGTCGATTTGTGTGTGACCTTTCAATTTACACTGGTAAGGGGCATGAGGGCTGCCATGCACAGGTACCAGGAGGTATGACAGCTGCTGACTTCAAGAAACTACCAAAATCTACACAAGTAGTTTTAACCTTGTGCAATGACTTGTTGGGGAAAGGTTACTGTTTGACAACAGATAACTTTTACACTTCGCCTCAACTAGCGGACATTCTTATTAGTAATAAGACTGATACCTACGGTACAATAAAACTGTCAAGAAAAGATGTCGCTAAGCAAATGAAGAAAAAGGAGCTGAAGAAGAAAAAACTGAAAAAAGGATATGTAGTATCTTACCAAAAAGGGAAATTAAATATCCTTGCTTGGCAAGACAAGAAGATTGTTGCCCTTCTTACCACCATTCACTCAGCAAATATGGTGGATGTGGTGAATAGGGGCGTTACAACCAAAAGGCCTAACGTTGTGGTAGCCTATAATGACACAATGGGTGGAGTGGATCGTGTAGACCAGCACATATCCAACTACGCTTCCACTAGGAAAAGAGGAAAAAAGTACTATAAAAAATTGTTTTTTCATCTTAGTGACCTGTGTATGTGGAACGCGTATGTTCTTTACAAAAAGTGTGAGGGTCAGCTTAGCCCCCTTATGTTCAGATTGGGAGTCATCAAAATAACAATGGAAATCCACTTGAGTGAAGACATGAAGGCGAAACAGGGACAACCAAGCCACTCTCTCAAACCAGTAAGGCTGATTGAACGTCATTTCCCTGAATACATTCCAGCCACGGCAGGGAAGGACCACCCGACTCGTCAGTGTGTGATTTGCAGCAGAGTGCGTGATGCACGCGGTAAGAAGATCCGCAGGGAATCCAGATACCATTGCCCAGACTGCAACGTTGCCTTGTGTGTAACTCCATGTTTTCGGGTATACCATACCGTCGTTGACATATAACTTTTTCATTGCTACCTGTTAAAGACTAAGTTTTCGACCTTTTCATGTTTTGTGAAGTAGCCGTGTCAATGATTTCATTTTTCTGCGTTTTCTCAATATATAATCCATTGTTTACCTAAATTTGTTCTTTTTCTCCCCGTATTGTTTTCAGAAAAATGATTTATCAATTATGTATAATAGTATAAATGTTTAGTATATACATAATATCGCATACGAAATATAAATTAACTTTATATTTATATGTGTATTAGAATTGCTTTATTTATGTGCAAGCTTTTACATTTACAGATATTGTTTTAGTATATTTATATATATATATATATATATATATATATATATATATATATATATATTTATATATTCAATCTATGTATACTCAAATAATGTAGTATGTAAAAGTAAAAGCTTACAAGTTGAAAGTAATTTATAGTAAAATATATTGATGTATATGAAATTATATATATAAGTAGATAGTAATATGGCGGTTCTGGCGCACTTTTGGACAGAACAGAAAATCAAGGGAAAATACTGTTTAAAAGGACAATAAACGAATCTGTTAAAAATCAAACAGTAAGGGGGTTCCTAGACCACTTTTGGGACAGACAGAAAATCAATGTAAAATACTGTCCATTGAACCATAAACAAATCTAATAAAATCTAAATCTAACAGATAATGTTTAAAGCACGAATGTTAAATAACCGATCTTTACTGTTTTTACTGTTCAATGATTTTGCTTCTACTTCTGTTTTAATGAAAAAATCCTTAATAGTCTCTATTTTCTTTATCTTTACAAAGTTTAAATCTTTAATCTTTTTTCATTTTTTTTTTTTTCTTTAATCTTGAATTCTTCTTTCCAGATCCAAAAACATTCAAGTTAAAATTTTTACAATTTCCAACTCATTATTGTAAAATTTCTTTCATCTTCATTTCTTCTCCAAATTTCTTCAAATATTTAAGGAGAATTTCTTTTCCAATTCATTTGTAAACATACATTCATGCTCCTTTTCATTTAACTAACTCCATTCAAAGAAATTCCATTTAAAGAAATAAATTGCTAACTATCATACTCAATGAAATTGCCCAGAATCAGGAATCACTCAACAAAATGAAAAATCAGTTTCGATTTCCGAAATCTTCATTGTTTCTCATTTACTTTCTCCAAATGTAATCAAAATCATTTCTGGTTCAAAATCATAATCAAATTCCAACATCCAGATGAAAAAATACAGGTAATATCTTTTCATAATAAACGTGTGTATCGATACCTACAAACCTAATGTATTCTTTGAAAAAGGAAAATCAATTTTTGTCAATGGTTCCAAAGATAAGTAAAAATTATTTTTTCTATTCTGTTTTAAATTCTTACATTTTTGGTCTTCCCATCCAAATTTTGTAAGCAGGTTATTCAAATGTTTTTAAGTTAATTTCGTAATTTTCTTAGGTTTTAGGTCTTTCGAAACTTACAATCTCTAACAAACTAAATTTTTTTATCAATTTTTCTCTATTATAACACTTGTAACAGTTGGCTTACCCAAGATATATTTAAACAAAAAAGATTTTTATAAATGGAGATTATAAAGTCAAAGATATAAATTTTTCAGTCACAAATAATTTCATTCTATATACAACTATTTCATATCTATGTGTACAAGAGATAAATATTATTATTACGGAAGAAATTCGAGATTTTTCAGCAGCGAGAGATATTTTTGTAGAAGGAGTATATTTTATGAATTAGGAGAAATGATAAAAATAAGAATTTAAATGAATAAATGTAAAGCTCAATAATTTTGTCCTTTTAAATGGAGCGCGAAAAGGTACATGTCCCTAAATAGTGAAACTCAAAAGAAAATTTTCTCATCATGATCGCGAACTCAAAGATTTTTGCATTTTGAAAGATAGAAATTTACGAATTATGATCGACTACAACTCAAAGACTATTATGGGCCAGAGAAAATCAAATTGCTAACGAGAGATGTATAAATTATAGATAAATGACAAATGGCCAGAGAAAGAAAAGTTGCTAAAGTTGAAAAGAAAGATCAATAAATTAGTCGAAAGATGAAAAAATTAATCAATCGCCGAAAGAAATTATCTATAATGTAACGATAAAAAATCAATCAAGTCTGAAACGATCGAACAAATAGATAAACAATCTGAAAAAACTAAGTCTGAAACGATCGAAGGTTTTTGCTTATCTATGCACGGTCTGTTCAAAAAAATCATCGATGATTTTAACGAATTTGAACGATGATTCAGTTGTACAAGTATCTACAATTTTCAGGCAGAAATCAAAATTTTAATCGAAAATATTCATTTCAAGAATTTTTAAAAAATGAAAGGTTAAAATCTATCTTAATCGAAAAATT
The DNA here is from genome assembly GCF_021130785.1 of Homalodisca vitripennis. Lineage (NCBI taxonomy): Eukaryota > Metazoa > Arthropoda > Insecta > Hemiptera > Cicadellidae > Homalodisca > Homalodisca vitripennis. Next base: position 206,550 of record NW_025776908.1, on the reverse strand, counting down.
TACGAACCGAACTTTAGTGAATGTGGAACCACACGAACTGTGAATACTTTATGAGAAATGGTGAACAAACTTGCCCAACGATTTTATCCCTAAACGTTCAATGAAACGATTTAATTAAACACATTAAATAAATTAACACATAAGAACAGACAAATCATCCAAATAAAGGTTCCGGATGGACATTTAAAAGCTGCAAAACAACTAGTTTTTGAGCCTTAACAAACACGAGAAATGAATGAAGGAGGATCGTAACATTCGGATTTACCAAGAATATCAAAGTTAAGAAAGTTTTAAATATAAAAACTATAAAAATAAAAGATGATTTCTGTTTTATTTGACCGATGTGCTATCTGAAAAACCTGAGACTAAATGTTGACAGAGCAAAGCAATACGAAAAATTGTGAATGACGAAATATTTTCGGGTTTTGAGTATCCAATGTCTCTGAAACATCTTGAAAAATATGAAAACCGAAGCTTCAAAAGTAACAATAATCTAAACAGGTCTTATGGAATGTATGTTGATGAAAAAATTAACATTGTTCCGTTACAAATTTCAGAAAAAATATGACGTGAATTAAACATTGATTTATTGTATGTTAAACAGATGATAAAACTCTCATTATGTTTTGATAACCGATTTAAATAACTTGTTTCTTCTCAGTTATCTAAGCATGAGCACAAAAAGTTTCTTTGTAGAAGATGTTTAAGCCATTTCTACAAATCTGGAGGAGATTTAACAGATCATTTAGAAATTTGCAAGCAACATGAAGTTTGGTTAACCAATTAAGCCGTTTCCAGGTCAAACAACAACATTTACTAATTATCAAAAGAACAATTTTCTCGTTACGTTATTTATATGGATTTTGAAAATATTAGAGAAGATTCCCACATGCAAAAACAATCCACAAAGATCGACTACAACCAAGGTTCAGAAGCATTATTCCTTATGGTTTTACTCTATATTTAGTTTCGAATGTGACCAATCGTATGTACAAGCCGATATGGTTATCGAGCAAAAAAATGAAGAAGATTTGCCAAATGTTCCTGCAAAAGCCTGCCAATTGTTTGAAGAACTCAATAAATTAATCGAAGTACATAGCTAAAAAATATAATTCAAGAACATGAAGCCCATGAAATTGACTGACGAAGAAGAAATTTCGTATCAAAATTCAAATCTTTGCCACATTTGTGAAGAAAATATCGTATCAAGACACTGAAAAAACTTTAGGGGTTTTGGATAATTGGATAATTTTTGCTTATGATGCATTCAAAAAATGCAGAGATCACTGTCATTGACTGGAAAATTTCGAGGTGCAGCTCATAAGAATTTGTAATCTGAATTTGAAATTTTCCTCAGATTTCCCGTTTTCTGTCACAATATGTCTAATTACGATACGCATTTTACCTAAAGAATTGGCAAAACAATACGGTAATGTTGATTTGATTGCAAACACCGATACAACAATTACTCTGTAAATTCTGGTACGGGTATGAATTTGATGGTGACAAACCTAGAAAGTTCATCAAGTTTTCTTTGACGAAGATACGTTCAGATTTATGGCATGATCTATAGAAAAGTTAGCTAAAAACCTCAAAAAAAAAGATGATTCAAACATACAAATCACATTTTCCAGATACAATTGGTCTGAACGCAATTCTAGATAGACAACCAAATGACGATAAGAAATCTTTAAAAATAAGAGAGAACTTGTAAAAACTGATAAAAACCTAGAATTTATCGACAGTATTCGAAAGATCTTGCTTACAGAAGAATTGAGACTTCAAATATTTAAGATATTCACTTTTGACAGATGAGAGCATATCTGAGAAAGATTTTCACACTACTTAAATGTTTGGAACAAATTAAAAGATAAGATCTAGGAAATTAATCTATAATCTATAACAAAATCTGTCTATATGACGAATCTTGAAAATTTTAGGAATATTTGTTTGAATTGCTATAAGCTTGATCCAGCACACTATCTAACAGCTCCCAGTCTTCATGGGATGCTATGAAAATTAACGAGATAGAATTACAATTAAAAATTATTGTGATATAATTTTGCTGATCGAAAAGGTATTCGCGGAGGCATGTCAGTGTATTAAACGATGTGAAAGCAAATAACAAATATTGAAAGTTTGTCAAGAAACAGACAAAGCCGATATGTTATACTTGATGCTAATAACCTTTATGGTATGGCCTCATGCGAAAAAATTTCACATATAACGAAATCAGTGGAATGGATTTACCTAAGAACATTGGCAAGCATTTTAGACACAATTGCTAACTCACTGGCGACGAAGATTATCGAAAATTTCTCGAAGTTCTATTCCTTGGAACAAATTTACATTGAAACAAGTGATTTACCTCTTGCTCCAGATCAGATTTTAAAAAAAGAATGCATAACTTGATAAATGACTGAATAACCATTCATACAAGATTAGGGTTTGAAAAAGATTTTAAAAAATAGAATTATTGCATTCGATCAGAAGCCTTTTATGAGGAATACATTGATTTTAACACAAACAAATGAAACCAAAGCTGACAAGCGACTTTGAAAAGGACTTTTATAAGAGATGAACAACTCAGTTTTTGGAAATTCTAATAAAAAACAGATGTTGATATTCTTCCAAAAACAATGCTAAAGCAATTTTAACGAAAACAAATTTCAAATGCTTAATGACCGACAAACTGTATATGGATTAAAACAAGGTTAAATTAGATATTGACCTTTTCAGTATCTCGACCTCTCAAAATTGCTAATTACGAGTTTTATTACAACAAATTAAAGTCAATTTGAATCTGTGTTAACAGACAGTTATCCAGAATTGAAAACGAGATCCTTTTCACTAAATTATAAAGAAAAATATAGATGACTTTGATACAAGTGATTATCCAAAAGATTCATGTAATGTTTCACTAATAAAAGTACTCGTAATACGAAGAAATAGGAAAGTTTTATAAAGGAATTAAAAGTTTAAGAAGAATTTTGTGGTTTAAGATAAAGATGTACTCAAATAATAAACCCAGTTAATGTAAGAATTAAGAATTTTTGTAAGAGTTGTATAAACAATAAATATCGAAAACTTGAAGAGATGTTTGTTCGAAGAAAAGAATAGAATTTAGAGATGACAGTCATCAAAATATAAACATGAGTTGTACACTGTTACATAAACAAGCTGGCACTGAACGCTAAATGATAAGAGAATTGTGTCACTATGTAAGAAAAGAAATTCGATATGTAAAATAAAGAAGAAATAGATTATTAAATGAAGAACCAAACTGATAATGTGGAATATAAAATTAGATTAATAATTATCCAAAGGTACCAAAACCAAAAATATAAGATTCAAAAAATCGTTGAACTCAAAATGGATTGTATAGAATTGAAGCTGCAGAAATTCATGCACCAGTTCAAAATGTAAGAAAAACATAAGAGTAAGGAATTTATAAAGAATCCATAATTAACTGTTCAAGCAAGAGAAGACTAATATGATGTAAAGGAGATTTCTCAAAATATCTCGAGAAATGTCAAGCACCAGTACGAAAAAAGAAAAAACGGCAAGGATTTTCAAAAGCTTTCGAAGATATAGTAAGAGATGCCATAAGGATCAATCACAAACCTCCTAACCTACTTCATAAGGGTTTAGAGTTTAAAAATAAAGAATTTAACGATGTTTTGAGGAAATACAACAAACGCAAATTTTATTTAATACAGAAAACAAGTAAGAAATCAAGTATTGTAGAGAGATAAACAGAACTCAAAATAAAATATGAAAGATATTGAGATTAATAAAAATTTAAATGGTTCGATATTCTTCAAAAAATCGTAAACAATTCATACAGATACAGTTATTAGAACTTCTAACCGTTGAAACCAGAAATACTGAATAACAGAAAAGAGTTATTAGATCAAGTATTGTTCCACCTGAAATTCACACGATTAAACTAGAATTAAAGTCAATGATCATTAAGAATTTATAAGAAAAAACATTTTCGAACAAAATGGAACAATCGTCAATGAATTCTTTATTATCAAATTAATAACACAGATCCTGTAATATAGTAGAAAAGATTTAAATAATGAAGAAGAAACCGAAAGTTTTATGAATATGAATTCAAGAAAGTCAAAGATTTTCTAAGGATAAATGAGGCATCGGAAAGAAATATGACCTAAAAGAATTTTAAAGAAACTAGAAAAGATGGAATTATTTATTTGTAAAGATTGTTATAGGAAGTATCATAAAGAGCATGTAAAAAAAAAATTAACTTTGAAGAAATGTCTTAAATGTAAAGAAACTAAAATAATCTTCAGAGTTTAGAGTATCACTAATAGATAAGAAGATCCTTTGTAAAGATTGTAAAAGAAAATCCATAGATATCTGAAAAATAAGAATGTGGAAGAACTATAAATTTCATGGTTAAAATTATCAAGAAACATTTACAAACTATAATTATATCAAATGTTCAATTTAGCAAGAAGAATTAAAAATTTTGAAGACTAATTTTTCTATATAAAATGGAGTCTCAAAAGAAATGTACAACAGTGTCAATAGAAAGACTGTTATTGTTAGGAATCATAAAGACGATAAAAATGACAAATTAACTTGGAACGAGAAAGAAAAAAGTGTTACTTTTGTAAAGAAATTAAAAATATTTCTGAATTTAAGAGATAACTGGCAGTATAGTAAAGAAGAAAATAGATTTTTGCAAGATTCTTTTAAATGTGAATGTGGAAAGTTAACTATAAAATCCGATTTTAATATGAAAAAAAAATTCTACGATATCAAAAAACATTTACAAACAAAAAAAAAAATCGAGAATTTTTAGTATAAAATTTCTCAAAAGAAATGTACATCGTGTAAATTGAAGAGAATAGAAAAGACTGTTATTGTAATATGTTCCATATTTGTATAAAATGAACAAATTAACTCCGTTGAAAAATTCAAAGATTCTTTCATTTGGTATACAGAATGATAGAATATTTGCATTTAACAATCAGTAAAGTGATAATAAAGATTATTTTTGCAATGTTGTGCTAATCGGTTTGGTATTTCTCGTTTTCAGCTCTGAAAAGTTATTCCCAAAAACATGTGATTCCTTCTTAATTAACACAAAAACATGGTGTTATTTTCTTATCAAAATCTTTACATAAATATGCTTCAATAATTCCATTCGCAGTCTTGATTCTCTATTTTCAATGATTTCAGATAAAAATCTTTAATTTGTAACTTTTTATTTCTTTAAGTGCTTATAAAGATTTTTCCAAGTTGTTACTCTAATTTGTAAAGACTTTCATCTGAAATATCTTGAAAAATTTTTTGAAACGTTTCTGCAATCTTCAATTTAGATTTCATATTAAAAGAATATATGCCTGGTTCATTGATGAAAAAGTCTGGATGTAATTTTTGTAAGAGTCGCGATTTCGATACCCTTGCCAGAATCTATGTTTCAAAGCTTTTTTTGTATTGACATGATCTTGATAGCTTATCTCGTAATTTTATCTACAAATATTTTCATTCCAAATCTCTCTTCATTATTTTCGTCAACAATTGTAAAAGAATATTCTTTTCCAATTAAAGTGATTTGAGAATATATGAGTCCTACAACTGACTCCATTTAGATAGAAAAGAAATATTAACATTTTTTTATTTTGAAATAAAGGCCAGATTCATTGATAAAAACAGTGTCAGGATGAAGATTTTTTAATTAGAAATCGGTTTTTATTAAGTAAAATTTCTTTTTTAAAAAAAACATTGAATTTTGTCATCATTTTCACTCATTTTATATTTTTCATTATAAGAATATCAAACTGAATATGTTGATGTACTCTCATATTTATAAATAATGCAGATTTTGAGAATTAGTCAGAACGTAATTTTTTTTGAATCTTTTAATATTTTTTCTAATTGGAATATAATCGGATTTTTTTAATATTTCACTGATTTTTGATCCATAACAACATTGGGAAAAAAATACAAAATTTCAGATTCTATGTTGTAAATTGTTCGGTTCATTGACGTAGGTTCAACGAGATTGCATGCACTTCAATTTTTACATCGAACGGTCTAAATTTTGGCGTTTTATTTTCCTAAATATAACCTGATTTCCATTCGTTGTCAAACCCTTGTTTTTTCACAATAATTGCTGAAAACATTATTCATTTTTTATATTTGTTTTATTTTTATTAGAGAGATAATTTTTTTGCATTTCAAACGTTTTTTCGTCAAAGTTAAATTTCCATTGTTTGAATGTATTTGGCTCAATAGTTTTTAAGAATTTTTTTATTTGATCTAATAATCGACGAATTTGTTGATTTTAGAACCATAGTATTCTTTGCAAAATTATTTTTTCACTTTAAAGTTCACAATTGATGAATAAAGAACATTTTACGAATTTATTCAATTAATCAAAAATTTTGTTTAAAATCGTATGATAAAAACCGTTTAGAGCGATAAAATAATTTGAAATAATTTTATTTTGTAAAAATTTCCAATATTTCGAGAGCTTTTAGCTTGAACCAAAAATTCTTTTCGTCAGTTGCTTCAAGATTAAAAGGATCTTCTATTTAAATGGAGAAATTTTGAAAGAAGCTTCTGAACAACTTCATTTTGAAGTTTTCAGAAATTGGTAAGTTAAATTTTTTTAGCAAGTGGATGTGGAAGATAACAATCTTTACTATTTGATATCTAAAAAAGAATAGGTTGACCTTATTCCAATTTTATGTTTTTTTATTCCATTTAGAAAACATAAAAAAAAATTACAAGAAAGATTTGAGAATAATGAGAAAAACTTAAACAAAAAAATATCACATTTTTATAATGCTTTTAAAACATAATTTCCGTTTAAGCGAATGTAAACCCAATTCGTTAATCGTTTGATGATTGAATTTTTTGGAAAATACAGTGACGTTATTAAGGATATATTTCGTAATGTCTCGAAAAACATTATTTTGTATCTATTTTAAACTCAATGGTTTTTGATAAAGGTTGATAAACAAGTTAAAATTAATTATGGTGTATTTTTTAAGCAAGATGATCACTATTCGAGAAAGATTTATAAGTTTTTAATTTATGTGGGAGTCTGATGTGATTTTAATCACTTTATTGAGTTATGTATAAACGTTTTGGAAAGTTAACCAAATTTTAACTAGTTATCTGGACACTAAAAAATAAAAATGGCAAATATTTGATAAATATTTCCAATTAAAAACGTTGATAATCTACGATATTTTTTTCACGTTCGTGTCACGTGTTTACGTTTCGTTTTACGTTCACGTTTTACGTTCGTGTTTACGTTTTCACGTTCATCTGTTTTACGTTCGTGTTTACGTTTTCACGTTCATGTTTTAACGTGTGTTTCACGTTCGTGTTTCACGTTCCACGTTTTCGTTTACGTTCGTTTTACGTTTCATGTTTTACGTTCATGTTTTACGTTCGTGTTTCACGTTCGTGTTTCACGTTTCCACGTTCGTGTTTCACGTTCACACGTTCACGTTTTACGTTCCGTGTTTACGTGGTTCACGTTTCCACGTTCCACGTTTACGTTTTCAAATTTTCCTAAATAAATGGCGAACGTAACTTCAGAAGAAGCAAAAAAACTTGATCAAATCGAAAAGAAATTAATCAAAGACTTTAAAGAACAGATAGAAGTGATGAAAAAGAACAAGAATTTATTCAAAAAAATTCAAAAAACCTGTAACTTCTGCAAATTAAAAATGTTTTAAGTTGAAAACGTTTTAAGCGAAAATCAAAATTTGATGCATTTGGTTCAACATTTTAGGTTTGTACGACAATTTGCGATATTTCGATACCAGAATCTGAGTTTGAATTGCCAAAATTACCATCGTCAACACCATTTAGACCTAGAATCATTGAAGAATCTACAATAGTTGAACCAATAAGTCCTGGAACAACGGATATAATAATTGGTGAAATTGGTATAAAAATTTCTTCCTAGAGCAAAGGATGATAAATTTTGGTTTGTATTGGGATAAAAAAAGAAAAGTTTTTATGATTGGAAATTTACCCGTTAATTTTGAACATAATGATATAATTATTGAAGATAAAACATATAAAGGAACTCAGGGTTTATGGATTATTAGGGTTTATGTGAATTAACAGACAGTGATGTCCCAAAAGACAATTTATATTCTGAAGAAGATTTGCAAAAGTATACAGAAATTTTATGGAATCTCTGACTCAATTTACAAAATAATGATCCATCTACTAAGAAGTCCTAAGTCAAGTAGAGGTAAAAAATATCTCAATTTGATTAAACCAATTTGGGAAAAAAAGAATAAATGATCAGGGTGTGAGGAAATACAGTGATAATAAGATTGGAATACAGATATATCGACGATTTGACAAAACTCGATGGAATTATTAATTATATTATGCTCAAGAAAAGGCTGGAAACAACAATTTTTTGAAAGAAAAGAAAGCGATTAAAGATTTATTTCAAACAAACTTGATGTAAATGATGAAAAACCTGATGAAATTAAATATTTAAAACGAGTTTTGCCAATAATTCATCATCTATGATATGAGGGTAGTGGACTTTTGAATGATTTTATCAAACAATTTACCTTTTGAATTACACACGTACCCAACTTATCAGTATCTGGGGCCTGGCACAAAACTCGAAAAAGACTAAAAAGAGGAGATCCTGGTATAAATAAATTAGATCAAGCTGCTATGGAACACGATATATTTATGTTAAAAACATAGAGACACAAATTCCAGACATATCGCAGATATGTTTTGCAAGATAAAGGCAATGGATAGATTTTTAAAGTCAAAAGATGCTAGGTGAAAAGAAAGATTTGTTGCGCTTCCAACAGCTGGAGCAATGTTTTTGAAAGAAACAAAACTAGGAATGGGAATCGAAGGCGAACTTGAAATTTTAACGTATATAAATGGAGAATGTAAATTTCAGCAAAAATCAGAAAGAAAAAATCCGCTAAAATCCGAGAAGAAAATACCCGTTAGTATTCAATTTAAAATAGATCAAACTAAAAAATGGCGAAGATAGATTTTTTTAACAAATAGACAATTACAATAAAGAACTCGAAAACATATAGAAAGAACAATAAAGGACCAGAATAGAATTTTCTTATAATCAGTTGAAAGAACTTAAAAATGGTGGACTTTTGAAAGATTTATTAGATTTTGGAGAAAATATTCCAGTGTTAAAAATGTTGTTCCTTATGTTCGTAAAGCTGCTCCAATCGTTAAAAAGGAGTGATTCCTATTGTTCGAAACATTTTTGGTTTAGATAAAGAGTTGGAAGATGTTAAGATCTGGAGTTGATGAAAAAAACTGGATAGTATGAAATAAAAGTGAATTACGTGAAAATCAAACATCGGAAAAAAAAATTTGAACCTTTAACATTCGGAGAATTGGAAGGAATCTGCAAAAACATTAAACATTTTAGAGGAATCTTCATGAGAGATACATTACCTGAAAAAGTTTAAGAAATTTGAATGTGGAATTGTGAATTTTAGACTCGATTATGGGAAGTGGAACGCATTGGGATTTGCTATTATAAAAATGATAAGATTGCGTTTTATTTTGATTCGTATGGAAGAATTGAGGACAAACCACCTATAGAATTGATTAAATATTTAAAAAAATCAAGCGTTTACTACAATGATTTTCAGATTCAAGACTATAAAGATCCCCCAATTTGTGTCTCTAATTTATGTTTTTTGTGTTGAATGAACCAGTGAGTAATGGTAAAGATTTTAAAGAAGTTGTTAACAAATTATTGCTTAATAAATATGTGATTCACAAAATTTTTTGACGTATTTGAACACAAATTATTCAAAATGTAGATAATTTTTTTTTTGATAGGTTTGAGAATGAGTTTGATAACAAGTTAAAATTTATTACAAAACCTCAGATTCAGATATGTTTGCTGTCGAGATTGAAGATTTTAAAGCAGAATATGATAACAAACTTGCAAATTTCATGAGTTCAAAATGAAAAAAATAAAAACATTGGAAAAGAAGTTGATAAAAATAAAATTATTTACCAATTTAATGTCTCATATCGAAAAAGCTGATGAAATTAAGCAAGTTGAAAAGAATTATGTTAGTTTAGCTAATAAGAAAAGAATTGTCGGTGTCGTGGTATTGACAAACATGATGTTGTTGTTAAAGAACAAAATTTTAAAACCTCTAAAATTATCAGAAAACATCGATATTGTTGATTTACATGATCCGAATGTTAAAAAAAAATTATTAAAGGAAAAAAGAATTTAGTAAAGGAATTAACGGAATTAATGATTCAATTAGAAGATGTTGTTAAATGTAATTATTCAATTAAAGATCCTATTAAAATGAGAATGAACTAAAACAAAATTTTAAACAGAAAAAAATGTTAAAGATTTATGAAAGAAGTAAAAGTCTATGAAAACTGAAAAATAAAAAGATAGACGAGTTGGTGAATTAGAAGAAGTAAATAATAGAAAAAAATTTAATCAATAAAAATGATAGATGTTTGAAGTAATTAACAAAATTCTGGAAGATTTTTATACACATTTCAATGAGGAAGTAAACATTTTTTAAGATTTTGATACACTTTTCATGATGAAAATAAAATAACACATATAATTAAATTAAAAAGTATAGATGATCGATACTCTTTATATCTCGATAAAGTAGAAGAAACTAGAATAAACTTAATAAATTTAAATAAAATGTCGATAAAACTTTTTGACAAACATCGACAATGGAGATTTAATGGTGGTAGGGGTTACGATGACTAATTTTCCTTATAAATGGCGCTCATATACAGTGTGAGGTGCAGGTGCAAGAGAGAAAACTGCCACAAACGATATTAAAAATACTATGCAAAAATTAAAGAGTTAAGAGAATTTCTGGAAAATGTGCTGAAAAAAAAGCCAAAAATAATAAAAAAAAAAAAACTTGATTTTGAAATATTTTCTTTTTTCTTAATAAATAGAGATGGCTTTAATATTACAGTGCTTTCGATCTTTTATCATGCAACACGAAAGAGATTTGAAAAAAGAACATTGGGATGACATTTCTCAAAAATATGAATTATCCGAAGATATGATGAGATTATACGTAAACAAATTGAATTGGTAAAACATTGCTAAATATCAAACTTATCATCATCAGTTCATTCAAGAAAATATACGTTATCAATTAAAAGATCATATGTCTGTTCTTTGTCTCTATCAACACTTGAGTAGTTTTGTTTTTGGATGAAAAATAAAGATTACAGTTGATTGGAACAATATTATAGATAGCGGTTACCTATCCTGTGCAGATTTATTGAAATATGTGACCGAGATCGCAAAATTTAAGGAAGAGAATCCTGAATATGACGAAGTAGATCATTAAAAAATGACTCTAATTTTATATCTTTTCTTATAAAAACGTACATTAGATCGATGAAAAAATGATACACGATGTTTAAAATTTCTAAAATTTTCTCTTATTAAATGGCGGACTACTACAGAAAATATGCTAGTGATATTGAAAGGGCGGAGTTTAAAAATTTTCTATCCAATTAGTAAACAACATTTGAATGAACCGAATAAAAGAACTGAGTTTAATATTGATTTTGGAGATAACTTTTGCTCGTCTAACTTCCAGTTTTATATTTCTGGAACTTTTAACAAAACAAGATGGTCAAGCATATCTTGGAACTGATAATGTTAGATTAATCGATAATTTTATACCGTTTTTATTTTCTAAGGATTGAAGTAAGAAAACACAATAAATTGATAGAAGAAGTCGAAAACTGTGGCCAATTAAGCACAATTAAAGGAACTATTTCGTATTCAAAAAGTGATGTTATTTCTCAAACTTCTAATGGCTTTGAATCAGATTTTAAATTTGGTGTTTTTGAAGCAGCTGGAAAATTTTATCTCTCATTTTGGATTAGGATTTTTTGAAAATGTTACTATTCCGATCTATAAAGGAGGATTTTATCTAAGTTTTATAAGAGCAGAAGACGATGATGTGATTCTGAAGACTGCAACTGGAAAATGTTATGCCTGTTGATGGAAAAAATAACAATTACAGATTTTTTTATTAGAGTTCCAATGATTGATTATAAAATCACGAGTAAAATTTGATTGATTGATGAAATTACAAAAGTCAAAACATTATGTTTAATTTTTCTAGATTGGCAGTGTATTGAACAAAAAGGTATTTCCGGAACAACTTATTCGTTCGATATCACAAATATTTATAGAAATATCTTCAATCCCAAGTTCGTTATCATAGGTTTTCAAACAGATAGACAGAATAATCAAGAAAAAAATCCTTCAAAGTTTGATAGTTTGGATGTAAAAAATATCAGAGTAAAATTGAACGGTTCTTATTATCCAGATGAATTACAAAATTTTAAACATTTCCGGAGGTCTTTTCAGAATCATGTATCAGATGTATCAAGATTTTAAGAAAGTTTACTGTAATAATAAGGAAATGTATTACAATCCTAAAGAATTTTTAGCGAATAGACCTATTTATGTCATTGATACAACAAAGAGTTTGACAAATATTTCTGGTTCAAAGAACGATATAATTATCAATATGGATTTTCAAAAAGCTGTTACAAACGCGATTTGTTATGTTGTTGTTGTCTCTGAGAAATTTTTAGCCCTATGATGTGATTAAGAACGATATTAGAGAAATTCAGTAAAAATCACGTTTATTTTCACTATTATTCATCGGATAATTTTAAAAACTCTACAGAATTGTTAAAGACATTGATATAAGTATTCATTTTTAATTTCAAAAGAATATCTTAAAAAATGGGGATGATATTAACAAAAAACTATTCCAAGGTCATCTTAAGGGTTGGACCGGAAGTTATGGATTTTAAAAAATACTTTAATATTTACTGATCCTATATACCAAAATTTCAGCAAAAAAGCTCCAATAGTATCTCGAGATATAAGAGTTTTAAGATAAGGGATGATTGGGGTAGTTTTTGAAAATTTTGTTATTTTCATGAAATTTTAAAGTTGAACTCGCTTGTTTTTGAAGTTTCAGATTTTTCTGATAATTTTTTTTTATTTTTTTATGAATATTAAGAAATAGGGGATGATTTCACCGCTTATGGATAAGTTAAGTCGAAAGAGTTAAGTATTTACTATATGTGTACCAAATTTCATTAAAATCGTTGTTGAGTGGTTTTTGAAATATAAAATTATTAATAAATTTGTAAACTAGCAATCCTAATTGTACAAGTGAGAACAACTTATATAGCAGAGATATAGCTTATAACTTTCGAGACTCTCCGTAAGCTCAGTTGGTAAGACGCTTGCCTTCAAAGCCTGAGGTTCTGGGTTCAAATCCCAGAGCTTCAGGCGCGCTTTTTATTGAGGAAGACATGGTTGTCGTTCAGTGGTTGGGGACAAGTCTTTACACGAGTGGCCATATGTTAATGACTATAGAACAAGCCGAGTAATGACAACTGTGTTGGGCGCGCCATTTGCTTCCTCACCTTTCCACTTCATTCCTTAATTCCTTCTCTTCCTTAATTCGTTCATTACATTCATTCACATCGTTCATTAATACAACATTACACTTACAAAACACCCGACACAAATTCCCTAATTGTATCTCTCCATCAACTTCTACACAGTAGTTACCAAAGAAAAATGAGACTTGGGAACAAAAAAATTCCAGAGTCTAAGACCCGAATTACAGCTCCTAGCCATTAACTTGGTTGGACAGTAGCAGTGCAGGGCCAAGTCTCCTAAACAATAGACACCGTAGAAGTTGAATGTGATGTGATTCCCCATAGCGCAAACACGCACACTAACCAACACTACACAAAGACACAATCATTCATTTTGTATGTCTTTCATTATATCGTATTGAATTGCTGAATGGCAAACGTTTCTCTTTTCTTCGTCAGAACCACACACACACAATATATCTGTTTCGTATATGTTTTTTCCATATAATTTATCCCAATCTACAACAAAAGCGTGATCTCTTATAAATTCCTTTGATAAATCTTGTTGGTTTACAAAGACTTTTTAAAAAACTAGCTGTATGCATATTTCTTGTCCAGTATGGATATTGTCTTCTCAAACATTTCAACAAATAAGCAATGAAATTTAGCATAAAAGCGATGAAAAATGTCAGATTGTTGGTGTTTTAGTTTATTTTGTAAAAATCGGAATATTTTTCTTATTTTTTTCTATTATTTAATTTAAAATCTCCTATTACATTTTAAACATATTTATACTATCTAAGTTGTCTGTAAATAAATTGCATTGAACACTTTTTAGTACTTAAAAGTTCTCTGAATTCGTTTTCATTTAAGGATTCGTTTTCACTTAAGGAAAATATCAACATTTGTTTAACATATTTAGGTAATTCAAAGAAGTCTTTATAACTATTTCCTGTGGTAAGTTCTTTAAATGCTAGAAACTGAAGTGATTTTGGAGAGTTCATGTTGTTTGATGACTATTTAGTAGAATAGATTTTTTATTTAAGAAAAATAATTTGCTAAATTCATATTATTCTCTTTCATTCCCTTCTAAAACTTCAAAAATATACTCTCTCGCTGCTGAAAAAATCTCGATTTCTTCCGTAATAATCTTTGTAATCATAGACAAAATATCCTAAATAGTTGTACAATAGAATGAAATTATTTCTATTTATCTCTGTTGTAGAAATGTAAACATAAACATTTTGTGCTGAAAAATTTATATCTTGGTAGACTTAGTTCCATAATCTCCATTTATAAAAAAAATCTTTTTTGTTTAAATGGAAGAGTACAATGCCAACTGTTACAAGTGTTATAATAGAGGAGAAATTAATGATAAAAAATATTAGTTTTGTAGATGATTGTAACTTAATTTTGTACGAAAGACCTAAACCTAAGAAATTACGAAATAAATTAAACACATTTGAAATAACCTGCTTACAAAATTGCAATATGGAGACAAGAAGCAAACAAAATTTGTTACAGAATTTAGAAAACAGAATAAAAATTTTTACTTATCTCTTGGAACCATTGACAAAATTATTTTCCTTTTCAAAGAATACATTAGGTTTGTAGGTATCGATACACACGTTTATTATGAAAAGATATTACCTGTATTTTTTTCATTATCTGGATGTTGAATTTGTTTATGATTTTGAACCAGAAATCCTCGATGATTTTATAGTACATTTGGAGAAAGTAAATGACGAACCTCTCGTCAAACAATGAAGATGTTGGCAATTCCCTCGACTTCTCGAGTGATTGTTAGCAAATTTCATTTTTTTCCGTCTTTTTAAATTTTTTCTATTTAAATGGAGTTCTTGAAAGAGTTAAATGATATTGGAGAATGTATGTTTAAAGAGTATAAGAAGTTAAATGAATTGGAAGAAAGGAAGAAACATAGAATCTTTGAATTTGGAGAAAATGAAAGATAAATTCGGGTTTACAATAATTGCCGAGTTGGAAGATTGTAAAAGTACACTTGCCGAACAGATTTTTGACTGTTTTTGGATGAGAAAAAGATTAAAGAATTAAACAAAAATTACACTTGATTGTTACTGGAAAGAAGACTATTAAAGATAAAGAAATTACAACAATTAACTTTGTAGAATAAAGATTTTTTATTAAGATTTTTTTGATTTTTTCATTAAAACAGCTTATAAATGTAGAAGCAAACATTGAACAGTAAAACAGCTAAAGATTCGGTTATTTAACATTTCGTGCTTTCCTGTTAGATTTTATTAGATTTGTTTATGGTTCAATGGACAGTATTTTTACATTGATTTTCTGTCTGTCCCAAAAGTGGTCTAGGAACCCCTTACTGTTTGATTTTACAGATTCGTTTATTGTCCTTTAAAACAGTATTTTCCCTTGATTTTCTGTCTGTCTCCAAAAGTGCGCCAGAACCGCCATATTACTATCTACTTATTATATATATATATATATATATATATATATATATATATTCTAATATATAATTTAAAGTTGGCTTTTGTAATATACGAGGTGTGTTAGAAAAGTAATGAGATTGGTAACACTGCGGGAGATCTGGCAACGTTGTGTCTACCGGCTGACGCTAAACCTGTTTATTTATCCCTTCCACTTCCTCAGTCCGAGTTACAACTCCGTACAGTTAACACATTAGTTTTGACAGCGCCATTAGTAAAGTTGTGTTTTAATTGTGCGTCACAGAAATGGAGCATCGAAATTTAGAGCAACGTTGTGCAATAAAGTTTTGTGCTAAACTTGGTGAATCCGCGAGTGTGACTTTTTGAA
This sequence comes from Homalodisca vitripennis, assembly GCF_021130785.1. Taxonomy (NCBI): domain Eukaryota; kingdom Metazoa; phylum Arthropoda; class Insecta; order Hemiptera; family Cicadellidae; genus Homalodisca; species Homalodisca vitripennis. Next base: position 190,290 of record NW_025776908.1, on the reverse strand, counting down.
AAGTTGAAACAGGTCTATGGGAAACAGTGCTTATCGAGAGCACAAGTTTTCCGCTGGCACAAATCATTTTTGGAAGGCCGAGAACACGTTGAAGATGAACCTCGCTCAGGGAGACCTTTGACTTCAAGAACGGACGAAAACATGGATCGTGTGAGGGCGCTTGTGAGATCAGACCGTCGTTTAACAATAAAGATGATCAGTGAACAGCTAAATTTAAACACTTTCACCGTGCATCAAATTGTGACAGATGATTTGAACATGCGAAAGGTTTGTGCCAAATTGGTGCCGAAAAATCTCACAACTGAACAGAAGGACAATCGAAAAAATGTGTGCGTTGATCTTCTTGAGAGGATTGCTAATGACCAAGAATTCTTCAATTGTGTGATCACTGGTGATGAATCCTGGATATTTGAGTACGATCCTGAAACAAAGCGGCAAAGTAAAGAATGGCACACTTCGTCATCTCCTCGGCCGAAGAAATGTCGAATGAGCAAATCAAAGATCAAGACCATGCTAATTTGTTTTTTTGACAGGAAAGGTATCGTACACAAAGAATTTGTTCCACCAGGACAAAACTGTCAACCAAGTGTTTTATAAAAGTGTCCTTGAAAATTTGAGGAAAAGAGTGATCCGTGTGAGACCGGAAATTGCAGACAAGTGGATGCTTCATCATGACAATGCTCCATGTCACACGGCCATTTCCATCTGTGAATTTTTTGAACTCAAAACGCATTACTGTTGTTCCTCAACCCCCCTATTCACCTGATTTAAGTCCTTGTGACTTTTTCCTCTTCACGAAATTGAAACATGTCCTAAAAGGACGTCATTTTGGAACTCTGGAGAACATTCAAAAGACTGTGACCGACCAGTTAAAAGCCATACCAATTGAAGACTTCCAGCGCTGCTACCAAGAGTGGGAACGACGACTCCGCCGATGTATAGCTGCCCAAGGAAACTACTTTGAAGGGGATAACATTGTTGTTTGAAAATAATAAAAACTTTGGTTAGTATGAAATCAGTCTCATTATTTTTCTAACACACCTCGTATATTATTGATTGCAATCACAAGAATCGAATACCCAATTATATGAGCTAAAATTAATTATGTATATACGTTTACTACCATTGCCGAGATATCTCGGGTTAATCCTTATAGGGGTTTTAAAAAATCCAAAAAGATATGTTAGACGTAAAAAAAAATTCTTTTTCTAAACACAGTGATTAGGCATGTAATGTACTTATTTCATCAATAAAAAAAAAACATGACCAAAATGGAACGTTTTTCGCAAAATAACGAGACCGTCAAGTGGTTAATGTGTGACAATACAACAAAGTTCATGGTTGATGCCATTCCATACTCAGGAAGAACATTAAATACAGAAAGCATGTCCCATAGCGAATTCTTTGAGAAAAAGCTGTCTACTACTTGTCATGGTTCCAACAGAAATATAACGATTGACAACTGGTTCACATCAGTACCTCTAGCAACTTCCTTATTGGAAGAACGATATAAATTTAGAATAGTCGGTACTCTTAAAAAAAAAACAAAATAGAAATCTCTCTAGAAATGTTGTGCACGAAAAATAGGAAAGTTGGGAACAGTATGTTTTGTTTCGATGGAATGAAACAAAAATTCAGTGCAGCCGAAAGACGAGGCGGTGGCCATTATGTGTATTTTTTGGCATGATAAATATCATGCTAGTAAATTCCTATGTTATTTACACTAGTAACATGGTGAAAATGGGCCTGAAACCTCTTTCAAGGAGAAACATTCTAATGCAAATCAAATATGACCTCATCACACCATGGCTTCAGCACCGTATGAACTACCCAACTTGCCAAGAAAACTCCGCCAATCAATTGCTGAAATAATTAAGGCACCTCTTCAAACAAAGTCAATGTCCCTCAGTACCCCCGTCGAACAATTTGTGGAATAGGTCCATCAGCAAAACGGAGGATGACGTCAATCTTTTGCTGCCGATGTGCCAAGCCAATCTGTGCCGAGCGTCGCGGAAGATGCTGTGTCCATTGTAGAGATGAGATTTAACCATAGACTTAGTTATTAAAAGGTTTACTAAGCTGTATTATAAGTGTTTATACGCAATTAAATGGCATTTTTGTAAAATAAAATGTATTTGTATAATTTTTTTTATAATACATTTAAAAAGATGTGTTACTTGGAAGGGGTTAATATTTAAAACTGTGTATATACTCCAAATTACCCCATTTGGGAGGTAGTTTCAACAATTTTAATATATAAATCTTCTTCGGTTAGTTATTTAAACATGATCCACAGAAAGTCACTTCATTCTCTATACATGAGAAAGTTAATAGGGGAAGGAGACTTTTAAGGCACATTATTTATCTCTTTTTGCACACCAACAATCAATATTATATATATACACGAGATATATATATATATAGTAAATAACGCTTTTATATCCCTAAGAACATTCATTTACCCCAAACAACTTAAAGATGTTTATTTTTAGTTTGTTTTGAATTCATCGTTCATTTCAGGTTCCATCTGTCGCAGCTCCCGTAGTATTACAAGAAATTCCTGCCCTGGCTTCTCCGGTCTTGCCCCTGCACTTGAAAACCAGCTATAAACACTAAAAATATGAACAATCAATATTTTAGACATGTCCACTTGAGGATGTCATGCCACCGACCGTGTGCGGTGGAGGCGGCTGTAGTTTATGTCGATGTGACCGACCACTACATTAAGTCGTTGCGGCTACGGTCGGGCGGGCGCCTCGCAGCCGAGCCCGCCGCTGCTACACGCGCTGTCATAAGTTTAGATAAGCTACACAATATGTTGGCCAATATGGACTGATCTGACGTCTATAAGCAGAATAACGCTTCTGCGGCGTATGATTTATTTGAAATTAAAATGCGATTATTTTAAGTCTTTCAATACTTACATAATATATTTCAATGAATAATTAAACTTGTACTCACATAAAAAAAGAAAATTGGTTATATAAGAAAACAAAACATAGCCCGTTAAATGATAGACTTAGGTTATATTATAACTATTTTAGGAACAGTTTGAAACAAAAAATTGAGTTAACTAAATTAATAAAAGTAACCTGGAAAAACTATTGGTAATCATAAAGCTACTTGGAATATACCATTAAAAATATGACTGGTCAGAACGTAAAGAATGAAATATTTTGTTTGCAAGTTATTATATAATTGTCGGTAGCTGATCATAAAATAGAAAATATGTCATTGTCGAATGGTTTTGAGAACTGCCAATACAATAATAATTTTATTCTAGTTCAAGAGAAGTCATCCACGTTGTTAGGGCTGGTGTGTTGTGAGGAAATTGTAAGAATAGTTAAGTCTCTGAAAAATAAAAAAATCCCCTGGGATTAGTAGTTTGAACATTGTTTTAGTTAAGCATATCTGCCCAAGAATAGTTGAAGTCGTTACATTCATTATCAATTTAAGTTTTAGCACAGGAATTTTCCCTGATAGTCTTAAAAGGGCTGTTGTAATACCAATTTATAAAGTTAATAAATTATCACCCAACAATTGTTCAAATTTCCACCCAATTTCACTGATTTCAGCTTTTTCCCAAGAAATAAAAAAATAATGAAAGAAAAACTTATTAGCTTTTGAAATAGGATTAGATTTCTTAGCAATAAGCAGTATGGGTTTCGAGTGGGAATGCATACAGAACGCCCTCTTTTAGATTTTGTTAAATGAAAGTGTGACGGCCCATTAGGAAAGCCCTTAACCAATTGACCCTGCGAGGTCAACATTATTATTTTCCAGTGGAGTGCTACAGTATTTATAATTATTGTAGTATTACCAACCAACGATTCTTCATTGTTCCTTACATCTACCGTCACCTAAATTATTAAAAGGAAATAAGGAACAGTGATTATTTATTATATATTTTATTTAGTAAAATATAAGTCCAAGTAATAATAGTTGCTCGGAATGTTCTAGTTGATCTCAACTGAGTTGGCGGAAGTAGCCCGATACCCGTGGCAGCTCTAGCTGCAGCTGGCTGAGGAATTTGCTGATTCTGCTGACTCCAGCATACGTCTAGCCAAGATGTATCGTTTCTAGACTCTGTTACGCCCAAGTAAATCGTTTGGGAGCAGCACCGTGCAGAGTCTCGTTCGCCATTTTAACAAAATCTGTAGCGAAAAGGTGTGTGCGTGGAGTGAGTTGATCGCCGGTACTCGAATGTAATGTGTCACTCCGTGTTTGCCCTTCCCTCTAAAATCTTAAATTCTTAAACTACTGTTTTGCTGATGAGTGTTTAATATATTTTAAAATGACAGTTTAGGGAATGTAAATAGTATTTTAAAATTGTGAAAGATTAAATTAAATCAGATTTTTGCGGCCAACTAGTCTTCTGATTCTTATTTCCAAAGTCCCGTCTCGTCGGGTACAAAAGGATTAATGGTAAGTGTGTGATTGGACTTTTCCTAGATATACGGAAGCCATTTGACACAGTCAACCATGCCATTTTATTATAGAAAATATATGATTGTGCCGTTCGTAGGGAAGATCATGCTTGGTTTTCCAACAACTTACAATACATAAGGTAATATGTTAAAATCAAGGGTGTTTTCAATGAAATGGGTGCAGTCAGACACGGAGTCTCTCGTGGATGGGTATTGTTCATATGTATATGTATATATTTATAAAAGAATATACGTTGAATATTGTATTATGTTGTTGTGAATATTGTCTTCTGAGGTGCTATGAATACCCCACATATGTGTTCAAGTGAGTTTATATTTTGTCCTATTAAAGTGAATATTTCAAGTTTTTATATTCTAAATAATAATAATTTATAGAAATAGATCATGAATAACTTACACCAAGAACAACAGAGGACATAAACATTATTGGTTGAACCTAGTGATGAAAGTGAAGTGAATTATTCATCTGACGGGGAAGAAAATTATGAACAACAAAATCAACCTGTTCATAACAGTGAATCTGAACAGTCAGGCAGTGAAGAAGAGAAACAACCAACACCAGACAATAATGAAGAATATCGTGAGAATTTTGTAGGTAAAGACAAAACTACTAAGTGGGGTAAGATTAAATCAAATCGGAATACTCGCACAAGAAATCAAAAAATTGTTATTCACTTACCCGGTACAAAGTCTTCTACTAAGAACGCTAAATCGCCAATTGAATATTTCAATGTTCTGACTGATAATGACATAGTGCAACAGATCCAAAATTGTACAAATACATACATGCTAAAGTTCAGCCTAACTATCTGAATCAAAGTTATTGTAGAGTTACTGATAAAAATGAAATACAAACAACGATTGGGCTTCTATTGTTTGATGGTTCGTTTCGTGGCGGCAAACGAAATTTAAAAAATCTCTCGGAATACATGGAGTTATATATCCTACGGCAATGTCTCTAAACAGATTTTTGTTTATCTTACGCTGTTTGAGGTTTGCCAATATCAATGACCGCAATAGCCGCAAAAGGCTAGAAAACTTAGCCCCATTGCGAGATTTCTTCAAGAAATTTATTGTAAATTGTCAAAATGCTTATTCGGTATCAGAATACTGTACAATTGATGAACAATTAGCTGCATTTAAGGGAGATTGGGGTTTTAAACAATGTATCCTCAGCAAACCAGCACGATATGGTTTGAAACACACTCTTTGTGATGCAAAGACATGGTATAGTTTGAATATGGAGATATATCCCGCTAATCAGCCGGATGGACCTTATAAATTATCGAACTCTGCTAAAGATGTTGTTTTGAGATTAATTGAAATCATATCTGGTAGTGGTAGGAATATTACAACTGGCAACTAGTACATTAGTATGCCACTGACTGAGGAGCTGCTAAATAAACAGTTTAGCTATGTGGGTACATTTAGAAAGAATAACCCCCATGTTTCAAAAGAATTTGTAAATATAAGTCAAAGACCAGTAAAGAGCACAATGTTTGGTTGCAGAGAAAACGTGACAATTTTATCTCATGTCCCTAAAAAAAGAGAAATGTCTTGCTTATATCAAGTATGCATGCTGAAACATGTGACATTAACGAAAGCACTGGGGATGATTTCAAACCTAAAATCATAACTTTTTATAACATGACGAAAGCCGGAGTCGACACTGTTGACAAAATGTGGGATACTTATAGTGTTGCTCGTAAGTGCAACCGTTGGCGTATGGTTGTATTTGTAATAGTACTTGACATTGCTGGAATTAATTCATTTGTTTTGTATACAACAAACAGTGCTATGAAGAGGTTGAATTTCCTTTGGGATGTTTCTACTTCCTTGATAAATTTACAAATCAGACGAAGGGCCACCACAAAAAAACCTACCAAGGGAAATAAGAACCAAAGCAGCTAAATTGGCTAAGATGGAACCAGCCCAACCTCTTGCTGCCAATGTCCGAGCATCTGGAAGATGTACTGTATGTCTGAGAAAATCAGACAAGAAAACTAAATTTTGTTGCTGTGATCAGTTTATGTGCTTGAACAACATAAAAATATTTGTGAAAAATGTTTGAAGAACAAAAATCACCAAAGCTCTTCAAGCGGGAACTATTAAAATATAATAAATAATTCATAATAAAAGTATTTCTTGTGTGAAAAGTGCATTTATTTTACTTCAGCCTATTTTGCATCTAAGGGGGAAATGGTAAGTTTCACGATGCTAAAATTATTGATAGAGTAAAGTGCCCTAATTTGGGAGGTAGATTTTCTCGTGTCTGGGTGGTGCTGCTGAGTAGCGGATAGTCTTAAAACTAACCTCTAACCCAGGCATCGTAGTCATAAAAGCAGCTGGGCGGTTCAGTCACGTGTATAGTAATGAAAGTGGGTTTTGTGTTTGACGTCTGCTGAAAATTTGTTCCATATCAACTTTAAATCCATCCTTCTCCTAAGAGGTGAGTGATTTATCAACTTTTATCAGTTCTCTAGGTAGACAATAATAAAAGGAATGATATGTAATCAGCGCCTTTTGCCTGCATTAACTAAGTATTTAAAAACTTGTGTTTTTGTAAGTATTATAGGTTACGTTTTGCTACGAGGTGGGTCGTAATTTGGGGAGGTGTTGGAGTGCCTAATTTAGGGAGTCCCAAAATGAGCTCCCTTTTCGAAAGTTTAGAAATGTTTATTTTCCAGATAATGGCCACCCCTGTAGCTAACAGGAAGAAGTGGGACCCTGAGAGAATGAAGTGCGCTGTGTTAGCAGCCAAAGACAAAGAGATAGAATCATTTAAGGCTGCGAGAAATTTTCAACGTACCCCAAACTACAATAGAACGTTTTATTAAAATTGGTAACAATTCAGATGGTCTTTCTACTCCAAATCCAATCGGTAGACCTGCAACTCTAAAGATCATCGATGATGATCTTGCCAAGTATTGCATCATAATTGAAAATAAGTTTTACGGATTAACAACAAAAGACGTGCGATCAATGGCGTTCAGATTGGCAAATTTAAATGGCGTTACACATAAATTCCCGAAGGAGTCTCAACTTGCTGGAAAGAAGTGGCTTAAAGGGTTTTTCCAAAGGAACGAACAACTGTCAGTGCAACAGAGTTTATATTTTGCCAGAGTTAGTTTCAACCCCGTAGATGTGGCAAGTGTTTTTAATTGTTTGAATCTTGCCTGCAGAAAATAAAGTCCAACCCGTCACGTTTGTTCAATTGTGATGAAACCGGGATAACTATTGTTCAACACCAACATACTAAAGTAGTTGCGTTGAAGGGAAAACGCCAGATAGGAGCTTTGCAATCGGCTGAACGAGGAGCTTTGATGACGCCTGTAACCTGCACAAGCGCAGCAGAACAATAATGATAGGGAATAAGCAATAGAAATAAGTAATGAGGTAATAGAGGAGTTTCAGACGCAAAATGAGATTATTAAAACACTAACAGAGGACTTGAATGAGGCAAATGAAGTTATTAAACAATTTAAGAGCCATACAATTCAGCTTGAAACTATGGCCTTAAAAAAAAGAAGCAATAATAATGTTAGAAAGAAGACTTAATTCGTTAAATAGTAAGGCTGAGGGTGCTAATAGGATTAGTGGTTTAAGATCTCACATGGGAGAATATAGCCTACCAATAATACACTCTACCCCAGAAGGCTCTGCACAAGAAACTCTGAGAAAAATAATATTTCTTCCTTTGATATGGTTGTTAAGGGAAAGAAAACTTGTAGTCCGGCAAAAATAAATAGGCCTAGTAATATAGAGCCCACTGTTCTATCCAACAGTTTTGAAGCCCTGAGTAGTGAAGAAGAAGAAGAAGAAAAACTCTGAGGGTCCTGTCACTGTAAATAGTGTACATGATTCAATGAAAACTGGGCAGAAGGTGAATAAAATACTAATCTGTGCTGACAGTCATGGCAGGGATTTAGCATGGCATATAAATAAATCCCAAAACGAATTTGAAGCGGTAGGGTATGTGCGGCCAGGTGGTCGAACCAAACAAGTGTTAGAAAAAAAGAAATATCGAAGAAGCTAAACTTACCAAGGATGATGTTTTAGTTATATGCTGTGGGACAAATAACGTGGCTAGAAACGAAGCCGATGAAGTAATTGAAAGTGTCACGAATATCTTAGACTCAGCTAAGGAGACTAAAGTTGTTATTGTGAATCTGCCAAACAGGTATGATTTAGTGGTCATGTGTGAACAAGGCGGTGAGGGAAACCAATCAACGACTCCAAGATCTCAGTAGAAAATATGAAAATGTAATTTTGGTGGAGGCGAGCAAAACTGAAAGACACTGGCATACTCGCCAATGTCTCCATCTCAACCGCAGGGAAAAGAAGGGGTTATCATAAATGATAATGGAAGCTGTAGCAGCGAAGCAGCAGCGAGGACGTCTCTGCCGTGAAAGTGATGAACAACCTCCCCCACCGGGAACTGAGTCACTGTTGGGAAACGCCTCTCCTTTCATACAGAACAACCACCCACAGACCATGTGTCAACAAATCTTACCATTTATAATTGTAATGTTCAGTCTATAAGAAATAAGTTACATGAGATAGATATTTTTTGACAAGCACCAATTGTGACATTTTAACATTAAATGAGCACTGGTTATTTGAGGGAGAATACTCTTTCTACATCCCCTCAGGATTTAAATTAGGTAGTATCTGTGGTAGGGATAATTCATTTGAACGTGGTGGAGGCAGTGCTATGTATGTTAAGCAAAATATTGAGGCCCAAACTTTAGATGTAAAACAATTTTATAAGGACAGGATCTTTGAAGTAACCGCCATTTTACTGCCAAATACTAATTTAATTATATCCACTCTTTACAGAACTCCAGATTCGAATGTCAACCAGTTTTTAAATGTACTTGAATCTTTTCTATTGTATTTGAGTAAGAAGTATATAGGACTAACGTATGACGAGCTCCTAACGCCTGAGATTTAATGGGGTGATCAACCGAGGCGGTGAGAAAGAGTGGGGATGGAGGGGCCCCTCCTGCCAACTACAGATAGCCCGTGTATTAGAATAGTGGAATGGGCAGTCCGCGCGTTCTCGCTCTGTACTCATCTGAATTTAATTTAGTTCAGTACCTGACAAACCTATTAAAATGTATCACTGTATTTTCAAACCTCTTACCGTAGTTTAGTACAGCATACATATATTTAAATTACATTTTCAAAGCTGGATGTTGCAGGATGCAGCACAATTTAATTGCAGGCAATCAATGTGACAAGCCTCTTAAAATGTACCACTGTGTTTTTAGCTTCTACTCTGAATTAAACACATTTCAGTAATTTGGTACAACAACATATATATGTATATATATATTACATTTTTAAAGCTGGATGCTGCAGGACTCAGCGCAATTAAATTTATTTCATTAAACCTTGATTTTAAAACGTAATTAATGGCAGGCAATTACTCTTGTCTACATACAAATAAACCATTTTTTTTTTTTTTTTTTTTTTTTTTTTTTTTTTTTTTTTTTTTTTTTTTTTTTTTTTTTTTTTTATAAGGGGCAAAAAACGCTGAGGTTATCATTGCCCTCAAGAAAGAATTGACACCTACTCGTATTTGGTGGTGTCAATTAGGTACATAAAGATTACATTTGTATATAACAGAAATAGGAATTACGACAAGTAGGTGAGTAAATAATTTTTATACTTAAAACTAGATAACCAATAAATGTAACAAGGGAAAGACTGTAGAGAGGTCTTAACATATATAAAGACTAAAACTAAAAGATAAATAGAACATAAATAAGGACAAGGAACATAACATAAATTAAATAAACTGTAAAAACTTAACACAATTTACTGCCACCAGAGTAGCTGTAAAGGGGCTAATTAGGCAGCTGTCAAAATAATGATAAAATAAAAATTAAATAACAAAATTTATAAATATTAACACCAATAGGTAGTCTGAATAAATAAGTTTTAACATTAAATTATATTGTACTAGTTCATCGTAATTTTTTTCTTTGTTTAGATACAGGACGGAAGTTACCTTGAACAGTTTGGAACTCTGTCTGCATCTCCAAAGGGTCCTCAACCATATCATCATCAAGTGATTAATTGGGAGGATCTGGACGAGGATGGATTAGTCTTTTTCACTAAGAATTTGGATCTATTTTCTGATTTTTGCTTGTATGTTCTTTTTTTAGTTTGTCAGCGAGTTTTTTCCTCTCTTCCAAAGATAAGGCGGGTTTCGTATTTTGTTGCACCCTATCTCTGAAAGTAGGAGTAACTGTTGGGCGAGCTTGAATCTGTGTGTTGGACTTTGTATGGGGCGTGTGGACTGCTTGGGAAGGGTTACTGGTGGATGCCAACGGATGTTGTCCAGTACCAGCTGCAAGCTGCTTAACTAAAGCGGCAACCTGTTCTGCTAAATTCCGTACCATACCCTCCAAGGCGGTACATGACGGGCACTGTGCGGATTGGACTGGGGCTGAAGCAGCTTCGGAGTACGAGACTCCCTTTTTAGGGGTTGGAGCGATTCTTCTCCTGTACTCTTTGCGGGGCTTCGTTAAAGGAGAGTTTGTTAAGAGTAACGATCTTCAATACTTCCTTTTCCTCTAAGTAAACTCTACACTCCTTCGAAGTGGCCGCGTGTTTGCCCTTACAGTTTCACGCATCTGACGTCGTTCTTGCAACCTTCCTCTTGGTGGCCTTCATCGCCGCAACGGGAACAAGTCTCAGGGCCGAGCACGTCTTAGTAGAGTGCCCGAATCTCTGACAACGGAAACACCGCTGCGGATTTTTAAAAATATGGCCGTACAGTCAGGGACAAGTACCCAGCCTTAATAGTTTTTGGGGGTTTTGGGGAAAAGCAAAGGTCAGAATTAGACCAGGGAGTAGGAACCTTTTTTTCCCATTCTCCGTCCGAAGCATCCTGACCACATCGGGTTACCATTTCACACTGCAGCTCGTCCTTGATATCCTCCTCACACACTACACTCCATCAGGTCACGGCAGAAGACGATCCCCTTAGAGGTATTCAGTGAGGAGTGCGGTTGAACAACGACTTCCACCTGATCAAAAAAAGCTTGTCATCTGACAGGAACTTCCTGGCTTGGATGTAATTCGCAGCCTCCACCAGGATAGTTCCATTTCTCAGTTTGCTTACAGATTTAGGCTGACCGCCTGAGGAAACAAAAGCTTTGTTTATAAGGAAAGGACTAACCTTTGTTAGAGTTTTGCCCTCATCCTTATGACTCACGATTAGGTATAGTGGAGTTGGAACGTTCATATTTTCTGCGTTTACTTTTTCTTCCACTTTCCTTTGTTTTATATACGATTCATTTTCAGAATCTGACAACTGTCGTTTTTTCTCTGGATCATTAAGATCTCTTCCTCCGAATTCTTGCCCTAAGGGTGGGGTGGTTTCAATATCCATATATAGGATCACCAGCGCATCGTGTTTTAGTAGTGCGGGCCGATTCACCGGGAGCGGGCATGCCCTCGGGTGTCCCACAAACCGTAGCTTGGGGGACAACCCTACCTCAGTTCCCCGAGGCCCGGTTTCCATCGATTACCAAGTCGGGAATACGCGCACAACTTGGACTCGCACGTGGCAACAGGGGCTCCGACACCCCTGCCTACTGAACACTTCCTGACCAAGGACGACCGAAGTGGCTGGCTTCTGAACCAGTACATGACTTACGCCTCGGCAGAGACAAGCTCACATCAGCTCTCACCGACACCAGATAGGGCACCTAGTGCCAGCTTAAGCACTCCCAGCGAGCCATGCACTGGAACGGTCAGAGGACGGGTACTTAAAAGACCCTGGAGGGGGATTTGGTAGGAATTAGGAAATGGGTAGGTGGGAAGAGGCAGTTTAACGTCATACCCAGGACGGACAAATAAACCAATACAACGGAGTATCGAAAGACCCAAAAAGACGTAAGGAAGTCTAATGTAACAAAGTAACCTCGTTACATTCAGTGGCGTAGCTATAAAACAGACAGAGAAATATATTGCTATTGCTATAAGACCAAACAGAGGAGTTATTTTTCCACGAAAAAGAAAAAAAAATCCTCGCAGAGAGGTCTCACAGAGGAGGAAAAGTTAGAAATTTGCCTAGACTTAATTAAGCCTTCTGAGTAACAATGGCAGACTTCAATAAATTATATAAATTTGTGTAATTGTAATTGTATCATAAATATTTATATTCGTAGCATTAGAGATCAGTAGGACTAAATTATTTTCATCATCCGTATTACATAAAATTTCTGTAATATAAGTGTAATATTTCTTACATAAATATAAGTGTTTAAAATTGTAAACCAAAAATATACTCATATATGATCTTAAACTGAATTTGTCAGTTACAGTAATATAATATAATTAGCAAAATTTTGTATTTATTAATGATGTCACGTGCTATGTTAGGTATTTAAGTCAGGTAGTTGTCATTGATTTTGTCATATTTCTATAATTATGTTTTTGGTTGAATATTTACTCGCCAGTTTCTTTTTTAATACCCTTAGTTTATTACAGCTATTACATAACTCTTATTACAGATTTTGTAGTGTAATTATTAATTTATTTACTACCAATTAAGGACTCCACATTATAATATGTTGCTTTTGCCCTATTAATTTGAATATATTCCAATAGCACAAAAAGATTATGATATTTTATTCGTTGTGCACCATCTCACATTTTGTAAAGTGTCTTTGGAGTTATAAAGAAAGTTCAATATTAATATAATTAATTCGATTTAATTTCTATGTTTTGCAGATATGTTCGTGTAAAGTTATAAAGAAAGTTCAATATTAATATAATTAATTCGATATAATTTCTATGTTTTGCAGATATGTTCGTGTAAAGTTATAAAGAAAGTTCTATATTAATATAATTAATTCGATATAATTTCTATGTTTTGCAGATATGTTCGGATATAAAACGACTCATTAATTCATAAGATAATAGAAATCAGAACCGTTCCGAACTGAGGTCGCTATCAGCCGCATGTACAGAGTTTGTCAGGAATTTTCGGGATTTATCGGTACTGCTCGGCTCTGTCCCCACTCTTTCTCTCCGCCTCGGTTGATCACCCCGTTAAATCTCAGGCGTGAGGAGCTCGTCTAACGTATGTGGTTGCTGCTGATTTTAACATAAATATACTGTCCAGATCACTTGAGAGAGAATATTTTTTTAAATTTACTTCGCTCGTTTGATATGTACTGGTTAAATGAAGAGCCAACTAGGGGTGATAAATGTTTAGACAATATTGTAACAAATTTTGATAGAAAGAAAGTGAATTGTTCTGTAATAGAACCCCACTTATCTGATCATGCTGGGGTATACGCTCAATTTAAAGAAATAGTTATTAAAAACAGAGTTGATAAAAATGTGTCTGTTAAAATTAAAAGAAATTTAAATCCTGCTTCACTGTCTCGTTTTAGAAAAAAAATTGTCTTGAGATTGATTGGATGCAGTTAGAGAATTATTGTAATGTTGATCAAGCTTTTGATATTTTTAATTTATTACTGAAAAATTCATTTAATGAATGCTGTAGTACTAAGGAAGTAAAATTAAGGAATGGGCCATATATAAAATGGTATACTGCAGAGTTAAAAATTTTTAAGAATATGTCACAACTTTTTATGATCGATATAAGAATAGCAAGGGCACGCCAAATGAACTAGTGTTTAAGCAAGATTATAGAGAAGTGAAAAGAAGGTACAAAAATAAAATTAGCTATTGTAAAAAAGTTGCAAATGAACAATATATCATGAATTCTTCTAATCAATGTAAGGCGGCTTGGAATTTGATCAAAGCTGAGTCAAACTTAAAAACACATAGTCAAGAGGTTTTTATAGACTCCGATAATTTAATATACTTATTATGTTTATGTGGTTAATAACCTAAATATATCTGGGGACAACAATGTGTCTAATAACCAGGCTATAGAATTAGTCAAGGATTTTGTACTACATAAAAACTCGGAGGGTAAAATGTTAACTTGGGAAAAAATCAGTACTACTGACATAATAAATTGTGTAACTAAGTTAAGTATCTCATGCAGTGACGATTATTATGGGCTGTCTAACAAGGTTTTAAAGTATATTATTGAGGTAATAGTTAACCCATTATCTTTCCTGTTCAATAAAATGTTGGAACAAGGTATATACCCGAGGGCACTCAAGGTAACCAAGGTGATACCAATTTACAAAAAAGGTGAAAGATTGAGCCCGTCAAGTTATCGACCCATTTCTCTTGTCCCAATTATAAGTAAAATTTTTGAATCATGCATAAAGGGTCAGATTAATTCTTTTTTTTATTAGCAATAACTTGAACACTTATATTCTGTGAGGAACAGTTTGGTTTTATGTCAGGAAAAAATACTATCAATGCAGTAGAAAATGTGGTCAGAAAAGTTCTGGCAAATTTTGAAAATAAACTGTTATCATCTGCGTTACTGATTGATCTGTCAAAAGCTTTTGACTGCATTAATCCTGAGATTCTAAAACAAAAGCTTTTTTGCTATGGTATAAGGGACAAGGAGCTCAGTCTATTGATATCATACTTAAGTGACAGGAAACAAATGGTTGTCCAGGGAGAGGATAAATCTGTTTTTAGAAAAGTAGAGATGGGAGTTCCGCAGGGATCAGTCCTTGGGCCTCTACTTTTTATTATCTCTGTAAATGATTTTCCTTTCAATGTTCCTTGCCCTTCAATTCTATATGCGGATGATACAACGCTTGTTAATTGTAATAAAGATTTAGATAAGCTTATTATTCAAGAAAAACATGCCTTAGATATAGCAATATAATGGTTCCACTCTAACTCTTTGATTGTAAATGACTAAAAAACTGAAACTATTGTATTTTCACTGGACTATTCTATTTATAAAGAATACAAGCCTGTTAAGCTGTTAGGTATCCATATAGATAGTAGGTTAAGCTGGGACTGTCATATGGAACAGTTATGTAAAAAACTATCTAGAGTTATCTTTCTTCTTCGAAAACTAAGAACCTGTGTCACTCTTAATACGCTGATAATTGCATAGTATGCTTTCTTCCATTCCCATATGAGGTATGGGATAACTCTATGAGGCAACTCTTGTGGGGCACAAACTGTTTTCAAATGGCAGAAAAAGGCGTTGAGGGTAATTAAAAATGTATCTGCTAGCGAATCCTATGTGCCATTGTTTAAAGAGTATCAAATAATGACTCTCCCTAATCTTTATATTTACTGTTGCGTGATGGATATCAAGCAATCTTTGCATAATCTTCCTACAAGACGAGAAACACATAATTATCCTACTAGGCAAAACTACCTTCTCGAAACAATACCAGTAAGGTTGGAAAAGACTAAATGTAGTCATGTGTGTATGAAAATAAAATTATTTAATAAATTTCCAAAAGAATTATGGTGTTTGCCCTTGAAGCAGTTTAAAATAAAACTAAAAAAGTTTCTAAAGGAAATTGTTTTTTATTCAATCGACGAATATTTGGCCTATGATATTGACAATAGTGTCTAGTTTTTAGAGAATACGAAAGGTGTCTGAATCTTGTTGTTTATTTATTTATTTATTGAGTCCTAGTTGTTAGTAAATAACTGTTGTTGAATAATTTGTTGATTATATTGTTACCAGCTCTACTGTTGTTAAATTTTCTTTTTCGAGTATTACTCATGTAAGTCGGATTTGTTAATATTATTATTATAAGGCTTGACTTTGTTAATCGCACATTGTGTGTTTAAAAACAATAAATGATTCTGATTTTGTGGGCCTGGTGACGGGTTAACCCGACGCCGAATGTGACGTCATTATCAGCACCATAAAATGTTCTCAGCTGACTTATATCAACATTTCTGAGGTCCATGTATGTTAATATAAGAATTTTATGTAAAAATATTTTAGGCCCTTACCACTGATTTACGATTTGGCATGCAGCACTCAACGTGTTAAGAGGTTTGTCAGATTAATTGCCTGTTATTAATTACGTTGTAAAATCAAGGTTAATGAAATCAATTTAATTGTGCTGCGTCCTTCAAAATCAAAATTTGAAAGTGTAATTTAAATATATGTATCAAAGTACGGAAAGGGGTTTAACTCAGAGTATAATCTGAAAATACAGTGATACATTTTAATAGGTTTGCCAGGTACTGAACTACATTAAATCCAGGAGTACGGAGTGAGAACGCGCCGACTGCTCATTCCACTATTCCAATACACGGGCCATCTGTAGTTGGCAGGAGGGGCCCCTCCATCCCTACTCTTTCTCTCCGCAACTTGCGATCACTCCATCCAGGTGACGCATGAGGAGCTCGTTTACTAGTACTAAGCAACTCTTATTTTTTCTTCAAAGATACTATTAATAACTGGCAGAATTATTGGAAGTTATAAATATTTTTAGCTAGTGAGTACACCACCACCTTTTGATTTTTAAGAGAGTAGGATGAGTTAATCGTGAAACTTGTCATATTAAGCCGCTCAATTTCTGCACCGGATATTTTGCGCTCTGTAAGCACTACTCGATCTGGATTAACATCATTGTTATTCTAAAAGATAGAAATTCTGTCCTTGACGGTACATGTTGTATATTATGATGTAAAATGAGTAACGCTGTGTTTTTGCTTGGGATTAACGTTATAGTGGTTACAATTTTGTTCTGGCTGATAGAATTAGCAAAAACTTTATAATTGTCAAAAAGGTTATTATGGGTTTTAGTATAAGACAACTGAAAATAGACCTTATTTTGTTATATTTTATGTGATGTATTTACGAAAGAGCTATTATAGTAATTAGTTATTAGTGTAACTATATGGTTTTGCTGTATTTCTGTGCTAATTCAGTAGTCTAAGTTTTGACCAATTTTGGTAATGTTCTAAGGATATTTATGTAATAAGAAATAAGCCTAAGAAAAAGTATCCGATATTTGGTCGGTTTAACTCACAACAAATTTATTTTAAGGTATCTAGTTCATTTTTGTTGTTGCATACGTTAATACTATTAACCATTGGAGGGCCAACGGCGGGAAAATCCGCCATTCCTTATTTAAACTAAAAATGCTAATGGTGGATAAACCAGTAGTCTGAAATTTTTGTTTTATGTATTTATTAAAATTATATTTATCACCATTGTGACTATATCATAATCCTCAGAGTTTAATTATCTCCAATGACATTTGTTACAATGTATGAAAATACGCATAACGTTTATAGCTCGATGTGTTTTTTACAGCGACGGTTCGTAGTTCATCTGTCTGCCGTCTCTCGTCTGCTAGTCGGCACTGGGCACTTGCGTAGTTTCCATTCATTGTTGTTGTGTATTGTGGTTATGGCGTTACTTTTCCTTCTTGTTATTATCTATTGAAATAAAAAATGAACCTTCACCTTTGTGTGAAAATAACGTTCAGAGGATTTTGGTATAGAAAGTTTTAAGTGACAGTTTGGTTTCTAATCTGAATAATTTAGTTACTTCGAGTATTGATTCTAGTAGTGTAGTTAATGACACTGAGCCTGATCCGGATTAATAGCCTAAACAGGATTGTCAATCTGATCGAGTAATATGATCTTTTCCGTTATACGTATACCACTATTAAAATAGAATGTGTTGGTCGTTTACTTGAGGATTAAGTAAAAATACGACTACAATGGTCGTGATTAGTCATTTTAATGCAGGGTTCTGTAGAAGATATCTAGTATATCCTTATCTGTGCCCACGCGCGCTGCCAGTACGTGTCCATTCCTTGCATCAACCAGTTCATTGTAGCCTACTATGAACTTTCTTCGCCTAACAGATGTTTATAGAAGTGTAGGGGGCGTAATTAAGTTTTTCTAGCGAAAGTCGAATTTACATAATCCATGAAAATGTGCCCGTCGCAACGATGTGGTTTTAAATGTAAACTCGTTGAAGTGGGTTAGTTCTAAACGTAAGTTCCGTGAGTGCAAATCGATTCGTGTCGACACATATCTATCACGTTAAAATATCTCGTTCCGTAAGGTATTGTTTTTTTATTTACAGTTGGTCAAAGAAATTAACAACAATAGAATTTTGTAAACATGAATTAGAAATCAACTATAACACTACAGTTCATTGGTGTAATTATATGTGAGAAGTTTGTGCCAACAATATTCCACGCAACCCTATTACAACTGGAGGACCGAACACTACCGTAGAAATTGGTAAACGTTTATTTTCTTATCGTAAAAACAATGTTGGACATGTGGGTGTTCGGAGAAGTGTGTCGGGAAAGTCGTGAGTGTTTTAGTAGCCGTTGCTGAACGTTCCGCGGCTCAGCTGATGCCCATAATTAAGGAATATAATAAGAAGAGGTGACGTTAAAAAAGAGTTTAATCACAAAAAATATAAAAAATTAGCTGAAGATATAGGTTTTCGTAGTCAGTACCATGACAAACAAATTAAATCGCTCAAAACAAGTTTTTTTCCCCTTCAAAGTGAAAAGAGAAATTTACAATTTGGTTCAAAAAGGGTTTATTCCACAGCAGTAGGTGAACAGCAAGGATTTTCATAACGACCAATCAGAGAACTGATTTCCATCTCCCATGATCCTTTGCGTCAGGGTTATGTTATTTCTGCTTTTGTTGAGGTTAGGCTACTTGTTGTGTTGTAGAATTAGTGTATTGTACCTAGTTTAGT
The DNA here is from genome assembly GCF_021130785.1 of Homalodisca vitripennis. Classification (NCBI taxonomy): domain Eukaryota; kingdom Metazoa; phylum Arthropoda; class Insecta; order Hemiptera; family Cicadellidae; genus Homalodisca; species Homalodisca vitripennis. Next base: position 171,219 of record NW_025776908.1, on the reverse strand, counting down.
TTAATAATTAACCCATTGGAGACTGAGATTTTAACGCTATTGTGACAACCCAGGACTGAGTTTTTTTTGTTTAAAAAAGTTTAATAGTTTTTTTCAGTTATGGTGGTATAACTTACCTGTAAAAAGTTTTTGTTGTGGAATTCATGTGTGGTATATATTTACAAATAATTACAAATACATTTTTACTTTTTTTTAGTATTTATTTACTGTATGAAAAATTTCAAAACAGTTCTCCAAATGTAAAGGAACTTTACATTTTTTACATTGGTAAATTGTTTCTGATCGCCTTCCGTGATCATAACTCACTTTACATCTTTTGGATGGTCTAGCTTTGTTTGTTGGAGGAATTTTTTCAATGAAATGTCCCATTGTTTTACATTGTAGCCTCATTGGTTGGTCTAGTGAAGGCCTCCCTCCTGTAGGCCTATCAGGAAGCTGAACTGTTGATAGTAACTGGTCAACAATGTTTAGCCTAAATTCTGAAAGATGAATTTTTCTTTTTAGTGACCAAGTTGTGTACAATACTAGCATTACATAATGCAATATCAAAAAGGTAAAAAAATATTTTTTTGTACCCTTTGGCACTCCTACGCATTACTGGAAAGGAGGAAAGTTTTTGGTCCTGCTTGTCTACCCCACACATATACTTGTTGTAATCTACAACAACATTTGGTTTGAGGCTTACTACTGGATTTTGTTTTCTACTTTCTCGCTGAGAAGTTACTTCTTGGAAATCTGGTCTCTCGTGGTATGTTGAAAGCATTGTCACATCCTTCCTATCTTTCCATTTCAGACACAACATGTTATTACTTGAGCGAAATGTTATTTCTCCTTTCTTCAGTTTTTCTTTTTTTTATTTCCTTGGGAACATTTTTTCTATTGGCTCTCAATGTACCAATGCAATAAGTATCTCTGTTTAGGAGCTCCAAAAAAGGTTTGGCGATGAATACCAATTGTCCATAAACATAAGTCGACCTTCACCAACTAAGTCTTCTGTCATTGTCAAAACAACTTGTTCACTAACTAGCATTGTAGTGTCATTGGTAATTTCCTTCCCAGTGTATATCTTGAAATTGTAGCAGTACCCTGTTACAGAATCACATACCTTATAAATCTTAATTCCAAACCTAGCCCCTTTTTGAAGAGGTTGAATTGGATGTAGGCTAACCTTCCTCGGAAAGGACATCAAACTTTCGTCAATACAACAAAACTTTCCAGGTTTGAATACCCTTTTGAATGATGACAAAAGTAATTCAACAAACTGGTCGGATTTTCCTTAGTTTTGTCAGTTTGCAGAAGTGAGGATGAAAAGTGTAAGTATCTAGAAATAGATTTGAATCTGTCGCGTGACATAACCTCACTATAGATAGGACAATGAATTATTTGTCTGCGAGACCAATAGTCAGTTACTTTTTGTTTTGGGTTTTGTGACATCAAAACAACAAGGCTAAAGTTAAGCCTTCATTTCATCCTTGGTTACATCAGTCCAATTATTATTAGGCCTAACATCACCTCCACCAAGAATTTTCTCCCTAGCATACTTGTTAGTTTCACTTACAACTTTATCCCAGAACTCATTGGTTAGAAATTGATTCAATACATCTAGCTCTGTACAATCAGCATTCAATTGCCTGGAAACAATTGGATTTATACCTGAATTTCCAGTAAAGTTGATTTGCCTTACTGTGTTTGTGTCATTTGTCCAGGTCCAAGTTTGGAGGTTAGGGCCTATTGTCATTGTCGTCATCGTCATCACTACTATCACTTCGCCCGTCATTGTCACTGATTTCATCATTATCGTCATTGATATTCACAGTTTCGCCATCTAAATCACCACTATCACTATCACTTTCATTCAGTACATTATCCACATACGCAGATAACTCCGACGAACGGAGAAACACTTCATCGCGAGACGCCATGTTGCTCGACTGATCGCTGTTCTATTTGCAAACAGTTACGGTATTCAGGTTTATGTTCGGTTTTTTTGCATTCAGTTTCTTGTATTCGGATGTTAGATACCGAATAATACGATTCAACTATCGATCGCTTGTTGGTGAACGGAATAACCATACAAATAACCGAGAATTATATCGATTGAACAAATCCCAAAATTCATGACGGACACTGTCCGTCATCCGTCTTTACGCGCTGTATACATGATGACGGGCAATATACGTCATCCGTCGCCAATGGGTTAATTAATGTAGTCAAGAAGAGTTAGTGTGACATGAGTTATTTAGAAGACAATTTAGTGTCAGTTGGTGTTGCCAATGATGAATCAAGAAAAAAGACCTGTCAAAACTTAGTGTAATTGATAACAATGACTCTTACCCGGATTATTAGCATAATGAGGATTTTGTCCATGTGTCTCAAGTAATATTTCTAGATTACTATAAATCTTCCAAACATAGCCTGAAACATAGATGTTTCCACTGATGACAACAGTGATGAGAATGTTGAACTCACTAGGACTACGCCTAGAGATCGTCCTTGCCTTAACTCTACTGCACATAGATTGAATAGTTCTAGTAGCAGTGGCAATAACAATGAGCCTGGCTTGAATGAAATAATTGATATCCAAGACTCATGAGTTAATTTTTCATTAGTTACCAGGTCCGAAACGCTGCCCTCTAAAAACAAACCCTGTAGCCCAATTTCGATTGATTTTTAATAAAACACTACTAGATATGTTTGTTACTTGTACCAACAAGTATGTTGAAGACTAAAAAACAAAAATCTAAACCGCTTGAAGCCAAACAATCAAGCCAAAAAATTAAAACCAGTGACACTTCCTGAAATCCAAGCATTTGTAATCGTTCTAATGAACATACTTACGTTCGATTTATTTATACTAGTGATAGTACAATATACGAGTACATAAGTTCAGTCGAAATCCTCAGCATGTCAGTTATAGTTATTGGTGGGCATATTCAAGCCAGTACATCCCTTGGTTCCCTAGAATGTTTACTAGGAACATATTTCAAGTAATCCTGCAGTCAATCTTTTTAACATAGTGGACTGCTCTACTTTACTAAAATCGAACCAACCCAACTATGACCCTTGTGCTCACTTCAATCCTCTGGTCGATCATGTCAACCGCTTATTCAAGCATCATTTTGTCCCTTGTCAAAGCTTATCAGTCGATGAAAGTATGATTAGTATCAAATCCAACTCACAACTGAAGCAGTATTTGCCATGTAAACATCACAGGTGGGGTGTGAAATTGTGATGTTGTTCGACTCGGCCACACACTACTGCCTAAATATTTTGTGTATAGAGGTGCCAGAGAATCAGAAAGAAATAAACTAAAAGAAAAGTTTGGGCCACGCCGTAGTTGTCAAGCTGATGGGAATGGTCAAACTTCTCAATTAAGGGTATCACATATATTATGAGGATAACATTTTCACTTATTTGAAACTCACCAAATATTTATATTCTTAATGTACCTTTTTGACAGGAACCATGAGAAACAAGAGGAAAGAAGTATCTAATGATCTAAATAGGAAGTTTAGTGTTGAAGGATAAACATATCTCAGGAAAAACGAAATGCTTCTTGGCATCAGCAACTAGCAGTCACACAAAAACAAAGTAGTTCTGCTGTTAACCAATTTTGCAGCTGGCAGTGAACGAAAAACGAAGATCAGAGGCAACAGAATTTCTATAACAAATAAACCTAAAGTGATCAGAGCCTACAATGACTTTATGGGAGGTGTGGATGTCTCTGAACAAATATTGTATCAATACCTTGATGACCGAGAGGCTCTAAAATATTATAAGAAGGTAACGTTCAATATTATTGGATGCATGATACTTAATTCTTACCTTATATACAAACGCAATATACATATACATGCTTGTGAACAGACTTACTTATAATGTTTTATTGGTAGAAGAACTTGATAAAGATTACTTGCAAGTAAATGAGAACAGACCTGTTCTACATTGATTACCAACAAGTAAGCCACTAAAACCAAGATGTCGAAAAAGGCTGACCTTCTAATGAGTTTTTTTACAGACTCTCAATAAAGGAAACTGCTGTATTTGCACCAAGTTCAACACGCAGACTGGTGGTGAAAGGAAAAGTTCTACTTAATTTAGCATGAAATGTAAGGAAGCAGTTAATACATATTTATTACCAATTATGGATTTGTTTTGTTATCTTACGACAAGTGTTATCAAACATGTTTTTGTTCGATTAAATTCGAACAATAGCCTATGAGTGAAAAAAATTTTTTTACCAATCGAGTAATCTGAGGGATCTGGTACAAAAAACCGTATCGTATGATGATGAAGACGAGAACTCGGATTTTGATTTGGCTTAAGGTAACATTAGCGATAGTCATACTAACTCTTTCTCAGGAAGTAGGGATAATTATGAGCCTAACAGTGATGATGTGCATGATTGGTGGGAGGAACAAATCACTCATTCTGAGGTAGATTGATGTAGGCCTACCTCATATTTGCTCTTCTGACGCTGATAAACCTAGTTCCCATCCTAGGCCTCAGTATAAACCCGGTCTAGTTGCACTTGACCAAATGTACAAACAACCCACCAATTTCTTGTGAGTGAATCGAGTACTAGACCTCAAAACTGTCCTCCAAGGAATAGCAAGCCCATACACTAATTTTTAATTGTTATTCATTTTATCTATTTAGAGGATGATTGCAGGAGAAACCAATACTTATGTCGATGCTAAAAGTAGGAAAACCAGAAATAAAGGGAGGGTTAAAAGATGGAGCAGACTGAACCATTGGGTTGATGTTACCGTGACTGAGCTAAAGAAGTGCATTGCTGTTGTAATTAACATGAGCCTAGCTTTCAGAAACCATACTGAACATTATTGGGACCACGTTATGACTTTATCCCCAAAAAACTATGTCTTTGAGACGTTTCCAAAACATTAATGCTTAAATAGAATTGTGCATTTGCAGTACCGTAATTTGGGGTAACTTCAGACAATGTGCAGACATATCTTTGATTTGTCATAATGACACAGCTATTGTTGGTTTATAGTGACTATGTACGGAAAGGTTTGCTGTTTAAGAAATGATAGCTGGAAAACGTTCAATTCCATAATTTCGTCCAAGGTAAGCTTAAAAGAATGTTTATACAATTAATCTAAGAAATCATAGTTTTCACAATGCCTTATAACTTATAAGTCTTTGGTTTATTAAGAAAAACGTCTATACCTTATTCTTTTGCTAACTTCAAACATCCATTTACCATGTGAGTTGCATGTTCAAGTATTGCCAACCTTGTATAAATTAAAATAAAAAAATACCCAATATGACCCTCGATAGGATAAATTGAGACGCTTGTCTCAAATTACCCCATGCCCAACTTTTATACTAAACAAGGTGTTTATATTATTCATACATTCGTTTATTATTGTTTCAGACCCAAATATGGTGAGGAATTAAACTAGTGCCCAAAGAGCACGCAAATTTAGAGACTTTTCAAATAAACAGCTTGAAAAAGCCGTATAAGCATTAGCATCTGTTCTTTCATTGCGGAGGGCAGAGAAGAAAAATTTGGCGTTCCAAGAAGCTCAATAAACAGAGCAGTTACAGGAAAAAACAGAGGAAAGGCTGAAGGACCATTTGTGTTAAATGAAGTAGATAAAAATATCTTAGCAACGTGCATATGTACAGCAGGGGATTGGGGAATTCCGCTCACAATATACGTCGTAAAACTCATTGTCAAAGCTTTCATAGATCGTTGTGGAAAAACTGAACGCCGGTTCATAAAAAATATGCCCGGTCGGGAGTTTATGTCATTATTAAAACGGCACAAGGCTGTTGTAAGCAATAAAAAAAGCAAACTTGATCATGACACCATAAATAAGTACTTTACGAGTTGGAGCATTCAATTGATGAAATTCTTCAACATTTATTCATTATCTATGACGAAACGAACGTAACTGACGATCCTGGTCGTAAAAGTTGTTAGAAGGGGGTGTAGACATCCAGAACAGATTGTAGATGCAACTAAATCTAACACTTCGGTAATGTTTGCTGTTGCTGGAGATGGCACACTTCTTCCACCATATGTAACATATAAAGCCGAAAACTTATACAGCACCTGGACAGAAAATGCTCCTAAAGGAACAGTTTGACAGAAGCAAGAGTGGGTGGTTTATAATGAACAAAATTAAGATTGGTTTCGGAAAATTGCTCTGCTCTACTTTCTTGTTCCCTCCTAACAGCACTGGGCTTACACAACCGTTAGATGTGGCTTTTTCCACCCTCTTAAAATTAAGTGGCGTGAAGCCTTGTACTCATGAAAAACAGAAAATGGAGGAACTGTTCCCAAGGATAAATTTCCTATATTGCTAAATAAATGTCTAGGGGAAATAGGAGATTAAAATATCTCCAAAAGTGTGAAAAGTAGATTAAAGAGAGCAGGGCTTATTCCACTAGATCGAGAGAAGTCTTGAAGAAACTTCCTGGGAGAAAATTGGTAGTAGAAGACCTGGAAAGCCGAAATTCCATTCTGGAAAGATTCATTTTAGACTTCAGAAAAAAGTAGGAAGGAGACAGAGAGCTTAAGAAAGCAAAACAAAAAATGTTTAACGTTCTTGCTGGGAAAGGAATTACGGAATATGTTGCCCGATTAGAGAACAATTCAAATGAAGTAAATAAGAGAACAATTGAACTGTTAGAATAAAGCAACATAATTAATTCCTAAACGACAAAAGAAGGTTAAAAAGATTGTGGAGAATGATGATGATGATGTATCATCAAAAAAGGATCGAGAGAAGTCTTGAAGAAACTTCCTGGAAGAAAATTGGTAGTAGAAGACCTGGAAATCCAGAATTCCATTCTGGGAAGATTTGTTTAACAGGTTGGCCTCCAGGCCTTTTTTAGCAACACCTTGTAGCAGATCATATGTATCACATGTGCTGCACAAGTTCTGTTACCGGCGGAACGTGTGTAGCAGATACGATCACAAACATAAGCCCTTTATTTATCTACATGAATCGTATTTGCTGCACGTTTACTGTCTATTGACCTATATCATGTGTTTGCCTGGTCTGTGGTTAAGGGAAAGGCAGTCTTGGTTTCTTATGCTGGCGCTCCTGTTACCCCCACCACCTTAGTAAAATAATAGCCTACACTCTACGCTGTGATGAATGGTATTTGATGAGTGCAACAGTTTGAGTTATTATTAGTGAGAAATATTCATGTTAATAAGTCTGTTGATAGGTTATGTGTTTGTATATATTGTGTAAATAGTTTGTAAATAATGAGTGGTGAACAATTGAGAAGTGCAGATATTTATATTGACAGATATGAGCACAAATTCTGAATATGATAGTGATGCCGATCGTGAGTACATGCCGAACATTAATGATTTTAGTGACAGTAGTGATTGTTCTTTGTCTATGCCGAAGAAGAGACATACAAGTGTAACAAACAATGTTTAATGATGCTTTATCTGTGACACATGAAACACTGGGAGCCAAGTCCTCTGACGACCTGTCAAGAAAGTGAGGTTAGGCCTATGCAAGTAAGTCCAACACAGAATCTACTTAGTCATGACCCGGGTAACCAATGTGAAGTTGTTTGGTATAATGTCACAGGAAATTTAGAAAGCTTTGATTTTAATGTAGACAGTGGTTTCAATGCAGATATTGTTGGTCCAAATTACTTAGATAAATCTCCCACAGACTACTATCTGTCTTTTATAACCCCTGACATTATTAATACAATTGTTGAGCAAACAAATCTTTATGCTTATCAGTGCATTATCAAAGGAACTTTGAATGAATCAATTTCGAAACGTTCCTTACTTGCTACGTGGACAGATACTAACCCATCAGAAGTATTATCGTTTCTTACCCTGGTTATTTGGATGGGCCTAGATAATAAACCACAAATTTCAGATTATTGGTCAAAGTTGATTTTGTACAAAAATGACTTTGTCCAGGAAACAAAAACTACCAGAAACAGGTCCCGGCTCTTGCTTTCCATGTTACATTTTTCAGATAGTGAAAATATCATTCCTGGACATAAACTGTACAAAATTGAATGGCTAATTCAAGCATTGAATGAACAATACGACTGTCATTTAGGCAGTATACTGTATACCTAACAAACGTCACAGATACGGTATTAAACTCTACAAGGTATGTATTGATAGAGGTTATACCTATACCGGTAAAGTCTATGGTGGGAAAGAAGGAAATTCAAATTAAACTGGAACAGTTACTGAGAATGTTGTACTTGATTTGACCAAAGATCTAGTAAACGAGGGTAGGGAACTATACACTGATAATTTTTACACGTCTGTAAATCTAGCTAAAACCCTTCTCCAAATAAGACTCACTTAGTAGGAACGCTGAGGAAAATGCGTAGAAACAACCCTACACCTGTTACTAAAGCAAAGTTGAAGAAAAGCCAAATTAAAATGCTACAAAGTAACTCTAATGTAATCGTGCGTAAGTGGAAGGATAAGAGGGATATTTTATTTCTAACAACTAAATCAGTTCCAGAAATGACGGCTATCACAACAAAAGGAGGAAAGATTGTAGAAAAACCATCCACTATTATAGACTACAATGCAGTTAAGGGTTTCATTGACCAATCTGATCAAATGGCATCTTACAATTCACCTATTAAAAGATCCGTGAAATGGTATCGAAACATTGCTTTAGAAATTATTGCTAACACATCTATTGTAAATGCCCATGTTATGTACACTACTCTTACACAAAAGAAGATTGAAATTACTGAATTTAGAAAGCAACTGGTTCTTGGACTCATCAAAAAAGCCCAGATTTTATGTAACGGTATGCCTAATTCAGAAGACAACCCCCCCCTCCCGAAGACACTTCACAGCTGAACCACATTATCATGAACACAGATAAGAGGAGTCGGTGTTCTACGTGTTATGAAAGAATGAAAAGTGAATTCGGTCGGGGGCATGCTGTTAAGCATGCGAAACAAGTTAAAACAATGTACCCAGGGTGTAACCCAAGTACTTCTATGTGTACGGATTGATTTTTTTAAAAAACATGTTACTAAGGCAAAGAAGTATTAAAGGTAGACACATTTACCATTTTAACCACTAACCATTTAACTATTAACCGTTTTCCAATGCAAAATAAACCTTATTTTTAATATTAACGTAATAAAGGAGTATATATTATTTACCTAACATGCTTTATTTGATGTGTATCACATATGAACACATACAATTTACATTCACAGACAATGTGTATCATATGTGATCACTTCACATAAAGCTGTACAATCCATTGTATGAAGTATATTTATGTATGCTTTATCACAGATATTGAAAAATAATGTCAAATACTTCTTAATTAGCATTTGGTCTGTTGGTATAATTACTGATTTCACCTATGGTCTGTGACAAGATTCTTTCATGCAGCATATGTGCTGAACGTGGAGGCAAACCTGTGAAAGACTTCAGAAAAAAATAGGAAGGAGACGGAGAGAATAAGAAAGCAAAAAAAAAAAAGTTTAACGTTCCTGCTGGGAAAGGAATTACCTAATATGTTGCCTGATTAGAGATCAATTCAAAAGAAGAAAATAAGAGAACAATATTAAACTGTTAAGAATAAAGCAACATAATTAATTCCTAAACTACAAAAGAAGGTTAAAAAGATTGTGGAGAGTGATGATGGTGATGTATCATCAAAAACCCTTCGAAAACTTATGTCAAAACAGCTCTGATGACGATTGGGAGGCATTCAAAGCCAAACACATTGCAAATATCAAGAAACAAACTAATGAAGATGAAAATAATTTGGATCATCAGATATGTCAGCCAATTAATAAACAAGAAGGCGCGTTTATTGTTGTAGACTATGATGGTGATTTTCATCCAGGAGTCATAGAATGAATTGACGAAGGATCAGTAATAAAAGGTCTATGGCCAGGAACTGTAAAGGAAACCTGGAGATGACCAGAAAAAAGGATGAATACAGCTGGAAACATATTATGAGTGGTATTAATCCTCCGAATATGATGAAGAAAAGAGGAATTTTTAAATGCCAGAGTTAATTTAGTTTCATAATTTTGTCTTTTTTATTATTTTACTTATAAGCAGTGTTTAAAATTTCAATACCTGTAATATTAAATGTGTTTTTTTTGTATCTAGGAATGTCTCCAATGTCTCAAGTTGACTTAACTCTACGTTGGGTTATTCACGAGTGTAACTTTAGTCAGTGTTATTTTTTATTTTATTTAAGGTATTAATGTTTTTTATTTAATAAAATATATCACAGTAACATTATTAACTGTAATACCCATGGTTTGCAATAAAAGTTCCTTCTAAACCATTGTAGTTTTGTAAGTATTCCTTATTAAATTTGAAACACTTTTTACTTTTAACACTGATGCAATTGTCCAAAAAGTGTTCTCCATCTGTTGTCAAAATCAAATCTATTGGATAGATGTTACCTTTTATTTACAGAGAATTGGTATATAAAAGTGCTGCCAGCACAGAAACATTTCGAAAGGAATACGTAATGTTCTGGCACTATCAGGAAAAATCTAAAGACCTATCTAAATCTTTGATAAATAGAAGTTTACAGTACAAATAAATAGTCTATTTTAGAAAAAGAAAATGTATTGTTGGTAAGCTTCAGGGAAAAATTCCAGCAAACTTGTCTATCACATTGACTGCCATGAGGACCACCGGTGGTCCTCACCAGTTTCTCAGCTGAGGCCAAGCCAACATAACCTGCACCCAAGTGGCCCTCATGACCCCAGGGTAGAACTTTTACTATTTTTATAATTATTACTCTGCTGTGTAATCTGCTGTTGTGTCAAGTAAACAGTCTGTGAATGTATTGACTGGTTTCCCAATAGTTACAGGTTGAATACAGAACAATTTGTGAGTATAACCTCACTGATTACGGTTTATAAGTTTTGTTTGAGTGATTGTTTTTATTATTACAAAAATGAGTGAAGTTGGTGTTGATGATGAGGAAAATGTAGCTAACATTGTCAATGAAGTATTGGATGATCCACCAAGTAGTGTACAAGATTATAATAGTCTAAAGAGTGATGACGAGCGTATGGAAGTGGTCAGTAATGTTTCTCTGGAGCACATCTTTGGTTACGATTCGGATGCAGATCCGGAGTACTTACCATCAAGTCCTAAACCAGATTGTATCGGTGGAAGTTCAGATTCAGAGAACGAACTGTCAGGTATTGATGGTACACATACTCAAAACACACTTATAAATGTCATAACATGGGGATTGTTTAATCTTAACAACACTTTTCAATATAATCCCCAAACTCTATTTTCAGAGGAAGTTTTGGAAAAAATACACAATTCTTCTCCATTTGAGATTTACGAATTATTCGCTGACGAGGATTTGTTTGAAAAAAATGCAGCTCAAACAATTCTATACGCGGCCCAGTGTATTGGATCAGATGAACCCACTGACTATTCTCGTTTGAAATGTTTGTTTCCCAACCCATGCAAAAGAAATAAAAAGTTTTTTGGAATGATGCGGATGATCCTTGTACCACTTCCAAGTATTGATCGTTATTAGATCAGAAACATAAAAAAAAAAAAATTATGGACTTTGATGACAATATGAAAATTGACGAATTTGTTGATGATTTCCATTGTGCAGAGTTCCTAGAAAAATATGAAGAAACCAAGTCTACAGCAGACTGGATCAAGTGCGTGAAATGCAGTCGTTGGCTGCATGAGACTTGTTCCATTTAATCATTCAACGGCAAGTGTGGCGATTGTGTACGATGAGAAGTAAGACTGGAGAAGATTAAAAAAGATAAATTTTTAAAACATAAAACATTATGCTACTCTAATTTGTTTTTTGAGACTTTATCTCAACAAAATATCTATTGTAGATTCATAGTTTTATTTTCATCAAGTTTTATTTTCATTTTTAATTCAAGTTTACTTTTCTGTTTGGTGTTTTAAAAATGTTGTAGTAAATACCTTGTTTATCTCACACCAGTTTCTATATTGTTTCCCCATAAGCACTCTGCTCCCCCCTTCTACGGCATCTGACCCACCTCTAAAAAAAAAAGTAGTGAAAATATAGTGTCTCAATATTTAAATTATTTATACTTTATAAACAAATATTTTTAACGTTTTTTACTAAATTTAAACACCAAAGGATTCATATTAAATGTTATTTTAGCTGGTTTTCTTTTTATAAGTGTCTTTCAATAAAAAAATTATCAAAAAAGTACGGCGGCTGTCCCTACTTTACCCTAATCTTTTTTTTGGTGCTTTAAGTAGTTTTGGAAAGGCCTACACATTTTTATTGATTTTTCCTTGCAAGGTTTTAGTATTTATATTGGTTTAGAACATGAACAACCAACTTTTTCAATACAATAGGTAAACGTGGACATTATTTCGTTAGTTGACGAATATTAATACTAATAAATTAAAAAAAAAACATTTTTTAATTGAAGTCAAAGTGAGGACCACCCATGGCTCTCATGGCCTTTGGGTGCATTACCTATGAGGACCACCGGTGGTCCTCACGGCGCCCGTGTGTAGGTTTTTAAAAGTTGTGCTTGGCCTCAGGTTGCAAATTTAATAGTCCCTCGGCAGTCAACGTGCTATTGTACTCCAGTTTACGTCATATAATAGATGGTAAGAAACAAAAGGGGCACAGAAGTCGAAAAACCACTTCTGGTTGCTGAGTACAATACCTACATGGGAGGTACATTCCTCTCAATTCGTATTCTCCCCACCACCTTCTTTTTATTTAAAAACATTAACAAATCAGCCTTAGCTAAGAGTCTAATTAATGCAAAGAGATCGAAATGCAGCTAAGTGCCTTGATGTTCGACGTCGAGTTAAACATTCTTCACTTTGGGATTCTTCGTTGTTGGGCGTCTCGCTGTGAGACTCCTACCTATGAGATTCTTCGCTGTCGGATTCTTTATAGATTCCTTGCTGTGGGACTCCACGGATAGGGGTATCAAGTCCTTGGATGGATACTGTTAAACACACGATATACCGGGTGTCCCAAAAGTCACACCCCCCCTTTCTAACTTTTGAACAGAATTAAACAAACCAATATCCTTTGGGGATAATTATATAATGACAAATGATATTTGCGCTACATGAGAACCTAGCCCCTAAACCCAAAATGTGGTTGGGGGTAAAGTCAAAATTTGTAAATGCAAACCCCATCAAATGACACTTCATTTCAAAGGTCTTTATAAAAAAAGAACAATGCTACAGACCGGAGGTCTCTATCTTATCCAGTACGAAACAACGGCTTGTCAAAGTTTTATTGAAAAGTTACGCTAAAAAACACTATTTTTCTTAACTCATCTGTTCGAACTTATTCTTAACACTAAGTAGTGCTAAATTAAACTTAAAATAATTAAACTTACCGTTGAAATCTTACCTCAACCTTTTTTAAGTTTAAACGGAAATGCTCAAAATGGCCCCCATTTACTTCTTGGCAAAAATAAAGTCTTAATCCAAATACAAAACAACGACTTGTCAAAATAAATACAAAAATAACTTACAATTCGAATCACTTGAAACAATTCTCAAATATTTGGAATTGAATTAGGAATAAGGTATGCTTAAAACACTTTAAAGAAATCAAAGCAAACTGATTTATATCATGTAAGTACAAAGGTCATTCTGAACATAGGAGTAGTGTAGCTCTTATCTTTGGTTCAGAGATCAGTGACTATGAGCACCGTTGTTGTGTCTTGTAATGCCAGTTGTGACGTTCGTTTTGTGAAGAGTGGTTGTAGCTTTCAGTATCCTTACGCTTTAAGATTTGTTTAGTTAAAATATGGTTAGATCTAACGAAGAAAAAGTTGAAATGATACTGTGCAATGGTGAATCAGGCAGAAACATTCACCAGCCAGTGCGCCTTTATAACGATACATTTCCAAATATGGTAGTGGATCGGGCGTATATGAACCGTTTGGTTCACAATTTTACAACTACATTTAATTTAAATGATGCCCCACGATCAGGCCGACCAATTCTTTCACAGAAGAAGATGAAATCGGAATGTTGGCACAGTTCACTGTAAATCCTCATGTGTCACTTCGTATGGCCGCGTCTGAAGTTAATATTTCAAAAAGTACCATTCAAAGAGTGATGTTTGAAAAAACATAAATTTCACCCTTACAAAGTTGAACTTCATCAGGAGTTAAATGAAGATGAAGGGGCCATGGAAAAAGGGGTCAAGTCCATATTTTGTGGAAATTGTGTTTGAAATGCAGTAATTTTCTACTTTTAATGCTGAACAGGACAGTATACTTGTTTAGGGAAGAAGGGGGTAATCGATAAAGAAAAGTAAGGTTAAAGATTGTAGGTTCTGGGGAAGAAGGGGCCAAGTCACTGCAGTACTGGGGAAGAAGGAGTCAAGTCCAAGACTAAATCGCCTTGTCATTGATGTAAATTTACGATAATAATACATTTGTACATTATTAACACATGTAACAATAAATTGTAAAACATAAAATAGTATTTATCATTTATTAATTTATTTTGTAAACTAAGCACTAAATCAGTTTTTAAAACATAGTTTTTAAACTCTCATTTTATTAGCAGCTGCGTGTTTGTTTACTCAACAGTTAACATACATATGGGGTGCTGAGAAACATAGTGGTGTAAGTCAAGATTTTGTCCCATTTGAGTTCATGACATATTCTGTTTCAAAAATGTATTATTTATTTAGGATCATAGTGAATCAAGTCATAACTCCTATAATTGCTACTAGGTGACAGCACCTACTGGTAGTATTTAACAAATATTGGAAACTGTTTAGAAACATAGTAAAGTAAGTTTGACTTACACCACTATGTTTTTAACAGCTGATTAATTTTGTTGTTGTGAGTAAAGATTGTTTAGTCAAATAAGATGAATAATAACAAAGAATTATTAGATTTGCTGAATGTTAGCGATGACAGTGATAACGATAAGGATTATGTTCCTTCCGAAGAGGAAGATAGCTCATCAGGTAAGTTAATTAATATAGCAATAAAATAATAATATTAGCAGTAGATATTGTAACAAAAAGTTAGGTTAGGTTTTATTTGGATAATGATATTAGTAATAAAACTTAAATGTTTGGTAAATAAATAAAAGTTAATCTTATCTTTGTCAATTATAATCTTTATAAAGAATTTTGTAGTGAAAAACAACTGGACCCTGTAAAAGAACACGTTTACCGCTATATTTTTTATAATAACTTCAATTTGCAATTCCATCCTCCTCGCAAGGACACTTGCAAAAATTGTGATAAATACAAACAGTTAATCAACGTGGAAAGTGATTCTGATAAAAAGGCTCAATTGAAAAGAGACCACATATTGCATCTCGCAAAAGCAGATAAAGCTCGTGATTCTTTGAAGGCTGATGGTGAATTGGCAAAAAAAAATGATAATGTACACACTATAACGGAAGATTTACAGAAATCACTTCCATTTCCAGTACTAACCGTCAGTGAAGCATATTACAGGAGAAACATGTACTGCTATTATTTAAGAGTACATGATGTAGCAAAAAATGTGGGGTATATGTGTGTATGAGATGAGACCATTGCGTCTAGAGGTTCGCAAGAAATTTCTTCCTGTCTAGTAAAGCACATTAAGCAGAACCTCCACAAACATGTGATTGTATATAGCGACACATGTACAGGACAGAATAGAAATATGATGATGTCTTTGTCATTGTTGAAACTAACTCAAGAAACGAGTGTAGAGATCATAGACCAAAAGTTTATGATTTCAGGTCATTCCTACCTCCCCAATGACTCTTGACTTTGGTTTAATAGAACAAGCAGCTCGTAACAAAATTATTTACACACCTGATGATTGGTATAATGTGATTAAGTCATCAAGAAAGCAAAACAAATTTATGGTAGTTAAGATGCATGAAGAAGATTTCTTGAGTGTTCATGGTCTTGAAAAGGCAACCATTAAACGCAAAAATGGATGTGGACGGTGAACCAGTAAACTGGTTGAAAGTACAATGGTTTAGATACGAAAAGGGTAAACCCTATTCTATCTTACACAAGTACACTTTGAATGAGGACATTCCATTTAATGTGATCAATGGTAAGCCAATAAGAACAGGAAGCCCTCTGTTCTGACATGAAAAGAATTTTCTGAAAGTTTTATTTTAATCTGTTATGTGTTTTTTGGAAATAAAAGTATATTACTATTAATATAATAATTGTTTTATTACAAACAGTGAATACATTTTGAAACATAGTGGTGTAAGTCAGTTAGTTAAAAATAAAAACCTCATAGGTGATTTTTCTAGACTATACTTGCAAACTTCTTATCTATAATAAATATAAAGTATTTCTGGTGCTAAAAATTTACTGGAAAAGGTATACTTAAATTACTGAACTTTTAATAGCTTCAAACGCAGAACATGTGTCCTGAACAATATAATTAGACTGACATACACCACTATGTTTCTCAGCACGCCACATATACATTTCTGTTTGTGATGTGTTGTGGTAAAAGGTTAGTTTACTGAGACACTTTAATATTTGTTGATTTTACACTGTTCAGATATGGATGAATGTAATGGATTTAGTAAACTTGAAAGTAGTGATGAAGACATTGGAGTTGTATTAGAAACAAAAACTAAAAAAAAGGAAAATTACGGGTAGGTTGAGGGATATTACAAAGAAACTGAGAGTGCAAGGTCATGAGGCAGGGAGTGTAAAAATAAATGTTTTGATCTTATTTCTCTGTCTGCTAGAGATAACAGTATTAAAAACTTTAATTTCAAGAAAACCACAAATAAACAGAACTCATACTTGTGCGACTTTATCTCTCACCCTTGTTCAACGCCGTCGGTCTCGAGCAAATCAGTAAGATACCTTGTTAAAAGATGTTACTTGTAAGTAAAACTTTAGGGGTATTGTTGGTAACAATGTAACTGAGTGGCCAGTATGCCGTAAAGCATTTACAGCAATTCATGGCATAAGCAAGAAAAAAGTTGAATTTGATAGTCTTAAACTAACAGGGATGTCACCAAAATATCAGCGAGGAAGACACAAAAATAGAAAGCATAAGCATAGTGACAAAATAATAAATGAATCACTTATTTGAGAAACCATACATATCCATTTTTTATCGATTTCGAGTTTTTTCATGTTTATGCCATCTTTTGGGCTACAGCTATCATTAGTAGGAGAAATAACACTTATACACCAACAGTATAGAAAAATATAGCTAACTGAAATATGAGTTGAGAAACCACACATGTACTGTACAAGTGTGGTTTCTCCAACAGAGATCAGCTGTCTGCCATATTGATTTTCTATCCTCAGGTGATTAAGTGAGGTTATGTTTGTTTGATGTGGCTGTGAGTGTTAAATACAAAACTGTGTAAGCTTCTTTTTAATACAATGTCAGATAACGATGAAGTTCCTTTAAAGAGAAGAAAGGGTGTTCATCCTATAAAACCCAAGTGTGATGTTATTAGGGAAGCTCGAGTGAAAGGACAGAACTATACAAACTGGAAAGGTGAAATGGTTGTTAGTAAGTGCACTATGAAGTGTTTTGAAAGGGTGAGTGCTAGTGATAGAGACGAGATAAATGAGAGATTTTATAGTTTAAACACAAATAATGTTTATGTGATTCATATCTTCCAAGCTTGATTACAGTTCATGATGTTGTGAGACGTAGGCCTATGAATGGCATAAACGTAAAGCCTAAGAGTAAAATCTACACGTATCGTGTCTCTTATAGTTCAGGCACCTATTCCGTATGTAAAAAAGCATTTGCAGCAATACACGGAATCTCTGACAATCGCATCAGATGACTATACAATTTATTAACTCAAGGGAAGTCACCCATTGATATGCGAGGAAAACAAAAACCAGGTAATGCTAAATCGGACCATGTAATTCTAGCAGTATGCGACCATATCGAACAATTCCCCCAAGAGTCGCGATACAGTAACAGAGTTGTCAGGTATCTTAGTGAAAGACTTAATATTAAACTTATGCATAAAGCTTTTTCTGGAAAACACCCAGATTTGGCACACGATATAAAATACAACTATTATTATAAAATTTACCAAGAAAAGTATGGATTTTCATTTTGCAGGCCACAAATAGACTTACAGTATGTGTCACCTGTGAGGAACTTGGTGTAAAAATTAAAAGCGTTCGGTTAAATGACAGGGCTAAGCTTGTAGCAGCTGCTGAAAAATTGGCTCATATCAAACGAGCCAACAAATTTTTCAAAAAAATTGATGGTCACAAAAATATTACTAATCATCGAAGACTCGGCTGGAGTTTCCATTGATTGTATGCAAAACCTGGATCTTCCAAATATTCCCATCCAAGATATGTTCTATTTGAGACAACTCGCCGTAAATGTGTTGAATATGCATGATTTAAAAACAGGTAAAGCAAATATCTATGTGTACCATGAAAGTATGGCTAGAAAAGGATGTAATGAGGTTGCGTCATTTTTTAATGAGTTTTGTTGAGACTCTGCGCACAAGCATACCAAATTTGTATGTTTTTACTGATGGATGCAGTGGACAAGGGTTTTTTTTTTTTATAAGGGGCAAAAAACGCTGAGGTTATCATTGCCCTCAAGAAAGAATTGACACCTACTCGTATTTGGTAGTGTCAATTAGGTACATAAAGATTACATTGTATATAACAAAAATTGGAATTACGACAAGTAGGTGAGTAAATAATTTATACTTAAAACTAGGTAACAATAAATATAACAAGGGAAAGACTGTAGAGAGGTCTTAACCTATATAAGGACTAAAAGATAAATAGAACATAAATAAGGACAAGGTACTTAACATTAATTAAATAAACTGTGCAAACTTAACAAATTTTACTGCCACCAAGAAAGCTGTAAAGGGGCTAATTTGGCAGCTGTCTTTATAAAGATAAATACACATAAATAATAAAATTTATAAATATAAACAACAATCAATAATCGGAATAAATAAGTTTAACATAATACTATATTTTATTCATCAGCGACGTTGCATTCAGAAAACACAACAGTCTTTGAGTTGCCGTCTCGTCATCACAGAGAATACCGTTCAACGAAGCCGGCAGATTCGAGTTGCGCCTATGTACCAAGTAACGAGGGCAGTCAACAAGCACATGTTCAACTGTGATGACAGTCTCACATGTGTCGCAGACCGGAGGATCATCTCTACCCATGAGGAAGCCATGTGTGAGAAGCGTGTGGCCTAACCGCAGGCGACATAGCACAACCTCCTCACGACGGCTCGGGCGGTTCGCTGTCTCCCAGAGTCCAACGCAGTCTTTAATACGTCGTAACTTGTTGTTAACGACTGCCTGCCACTCGGTATTCCATTTGGCTTTCAGTTTGCCCTTCACCACCGGGATAATATCGGAAGAAACCATCCGTGCGGTGTAAGGCTGGAGTTCCAATGCTTCTTTGGCTCCTCTATCTGCCAGCTCGTTTCCGGATATTCCAATGTGTCCAGGTACCCAGACAAGAAAGACAGCAACACCTTCGGACTGAAGGGAAGACAAAGAGTGCAATATTTCGCGGATGACTATGTGTTTAGAATACATATCGCTGATGGCTTGCACACCACTAAGGGAGTCGCTGCAGATAACCAATTTATTTGTCATGGCACACGTTATATTTAAGGCCTTTTTGATGGCTGTCAATTCGGCCGTGAAAATGGAAGAGTCGTTGGGGAGACGAAACCCGTATCGTCTAACCCCAGTGACGAAAGCACATCCAGTTCTACAACGTTCTTTTGACCCGTCAGTATAGACAACATCGCAAGGTGCGAGGCTGCCTAGTATTTGACGGAATTCTTGTTGGTAGACTGTTTCTGGAGTGGAGTCTTTTTTAAACCTAGAGAGATTTAAAATAATTTTTGGCATTGAGACGCTCCAGGGTGGAATATCACATCGATGGACGACTTTGAACTCGTAATCGTTTAGGCCTACTTCATAAGCGTAGGTTTTGGCCCTAACGCCTAGGGGTGAAGGATGATTTGGTTTAGCTAGGAAAGAATTTTTGAGTGGATTTCGCAGGACCGGTTCAAATGCAGGGTTGTCTGGCTTACCTGAAAGAGCATGAACATAGTTTAGGGACAGATGCTGCCGTCTATGCGAAAGAGGAGGTTCTCCCGTTTCTGCAAGAAGACTTTTAATAGGAGAAGATCGAAAAGCTCCAGTGGCCAGTCTTAAAGCAGAATTATGGACTGGGTCAAGCATTTTGAGAGCACTGGGTCTTGCGGACCCATATGCTTGACATCCATAATCTAGACAGGAACTGATGGTGGCTTTGTAGAATCTGAGCATGCATGTCCTGTCCGCCCCCCATTTTGTTCCGCTTAAAGCTCTCAGTATGTTCAAGCGCTTCACGCATCGATCTTTTAGGTCTTTCAGATGAGGCACCCAAGTTAACCGGGTATCAAATGTGAGACCCAGGAATCTGATATTGTCACAAGTAGTGATTCTCTGACCCAGCAAAGAGAGCGTTGGCTGCTCAACAGTACGCATTCTGGAGAAAACAATGGCTTTTGTTTTAGGCGGAGAAAAAGAAAAACCCGTAACTCCGCACCACTGCTCAAGCCTGTTGATGGTAAGCTGTAAAGCTCTCTCCCCCACCGCTAGCTTCTTTGTAGAAATGTAAATAGAAAAATCATCTACAAACAAAGAACAGCGCACAGGAGGGATAACGCAGGACGATATGTTATTGATTGCAATGGCAAACAGAGTACAGCTTAGAACGCTACCTTGTGGAATACCATTTTCCAGCGTGAATGAATCGCAAATTGTTGTCCCAAGTTTGACCTGTATGGTTCTTTCCGACAAGAAGCCCTGTATGAAAGAAACCATGTGGCCCCCTACACCCCAAGATATTAAAGCATTTAATATCCCCCTTCTCCAAGCCCCGTCATAAGCCTTGGAAATGTCGAAGAATACCGCGATCAACTGTTTTCTTTCAATAAAGGAATTCAGGATTGCCGATTCCAAGGCAAGTAGATGGTCACTTGTAGACCGGCCTTGTCGGAATCCGCACTGGGAAAGGTGAAAGAAGATTATTTTTTTCCAGAAACCAAACAAGGCGTCTGTTGACCATCCTTTCGAGTACTTTGCAGATACTGCTAGTATGCGAAATTGGTCTATAGCTACCTGGAGAAGTTCTATCCTGGCCCGGCTTTTGGAGAGCAATAATGTGTGAACGACGCCAAGAATTAGGGAATGCGTTTTCTAAATATATTCTATTATATAATTTCAGAAGATCTTGTTTTCCATCCTCCGTCAGGTTCCGCAACATGGCATAATGTATGTTATCGGGGCCTGGAGCAGAATTTGATGTCGCCTTTAGTGATGAATCAAGTTCATCAATGGTAAAGGGAAGGTTTAAAGGAGAGTTATTATTAATATTTAAATTTAGAGGATGTCTTTCTGTATTTGTTTTGAAATTTTGAAACTCCCTATTGTAAGATGACGTTTTTTAAATTTCCGCAAAATGTGAGCCGAGTAGATTGGAAACTGTCGAGGGATCAGTTACCACATCGGTACCATTTTTCAGAGCAATAAGAGAAGGTGGAGAGGTCTTACAGCAAACAGATCGAAGCTTCCTCCAAACATCAGATGCAGGAGTTGTTCGTTTTATTCGATCTGTGTAGTCCAGCCAGGACTGCCGCCGTCTCTGTCCAAATACCTGTCTTGCTTTGGCCCGTGCTCTTCTGTACCTACTTAAATTTTCTTTAGTCGGTGATCTGTTGAACTGTCTTAAACATTTTCGACGTTCCTTTAGAGCCGCCGAACATTCTTCAGACCACCAAGATACCTGGCGTTTGTTTGGTGAACCCGAGGATTTTGGAATGCTGCGCTCTGCGGATGTTATAATATTGGATGTAAATAATATAGTGGCTGTATTTATGTCGTTTGATTGGATATTAATAGTTTGAGAAACCATGTTCTTTTTGTACTCGTTCCAGTCAGCCCTCTTAATTTTCCACCTGGGATACCTGCCTGTCGAAGACGGAAAGGAGTCAAAAGCCACGGCAATGGGCGCATGGTAGACAAGGAAAATATAATACAATAATACGATACCTACTTTCTTTGGTTGACAAGAATAGGTTCAGTGTAATTAAAGAATTTTTCCCTGTCCGTGGCCATTCTTATCTGCCATGCGACAGAGATTTTTCTGTGATCAAGAGGAAAATAAAAACTGTTGATAGAACTTATACGTTGCATGAATATGTAGAGCAAATCATCACTTCAAGTGACAAATCAAATTTTATTGTGACTATCCCTCAGACTGAAGACATACTTGATTTCAAAACTTGGTGGAAACCATTTTATAAAAGGAACACACTCTCGAATCGTCAAAAGGGAGGCATGTGCCGAAAGACAAGAAGGTCCCATTCAATGTAAACCGTTTAGGCACTTTACTTACAGTTCCCAAAAGAAAGGGACAGTGATAGCTAAAGAATTCATTGATGGGGTGATAGAACACAAGTTTCTCCTATCATCTGGAACAAGCACTCCACACCATCCACCGAAAAGAGCCTACCCCAATGGTAAGGTACCTATTAAATTAGCAAAGATTAATGATCTTAAGAAAGTATTTAATAGTTTACCACATGATGACAACATTCAAGAGTTTTGGAATGAAAGTTATGAGTGGCCAGTAATAGTGGGTAATCAAGAAGATGACCAAGAAGATAGCAGTTAAATACCTGAAAGACTATAACACTTTCTAAAAAGTATAAAGCTAACTAAACTTTGTTGAGTAAAGATATTTTGTGAAACTTATAGCACTGTAATGACTTTTTGGTTTTGTATATTAAAGTCAGTTTTTACGAATTATTGTTCAATTCATTTCGCCCAACGACCTGGTTTATTTGAGAAACCACACAAGTCTAATATTTAATAATTTTATAAAAAATAATCCTAACAATAATGAATGAAACCTAGCAACTGAACCACTAAAGGTATAACCTATAAATATTATAATACAACAAACTCAAATTAGTGGGTACACATTTTGGGAGATATTAAGTTTTATTGAGATTTCCGAAAGTTACATTTTAAGGACATGTGTGGTTTCTCAAATAAGTGATTCAAATATGATAAAAGCCCACATAAATAGTTTTAATGGTCGTGGTGCTCACTATTCAACAAACGATTCGTCTAAAAAGTATCTTTCAGAAGACTTAAGTGTAAGTAAAATACATACACTTTTTAAAGATAAATATCCAGACGTTAAAGTATTATATGAATCTTATAGGACAATTTTTATCTGCGCTTATAACATTCTATTCGGATACCCAAGAACAGACACACAGCATTCTTGCTCTCATTGCCGCTCTGTACGGACGTGCTGCCTGTCGCTCCGCTCAGTTTGTGCTGTGTTTTGCTTTATGCGTGCCTAGTTGTTTCTAGTGACACTAATTCTTCTGTGTTAATAAAATGCCTTGCTGGATATTGGATTACCTTACTCCGCTGTTCTTCTAGTAGTGAGATCTCATATTAGTTTTAGTTTCAATCTAACACATCTCTTGTACTTGACCATTTAGATTTGATTTGGTCTTTACAAGTCAGTGTCAATTAGAAATTTGGGTTTATGTAGGAGTAATTCTGTAGTTTTGAACCAAAATTTCTATTAGTACTTACAACACAGCTATCTTACAATTGTAATATTTTCTAGTGCAGATTAATTGCATATAATTACACTTTTTTATATTAGTTTTGATTTGTTTTTTACAAGTCAGTCTCAATTAGAAATTTGTGTTTATGCAGGAGTAATTCTGTAGTTTTAAACCAAAATTTCCATTAGTACTTACAACACAGCTATCTTACAATTGTAATATTTTCTAGTGCAGATTAATTGCCTATAATTACAATTTTTATATTAGTTTTGATTTATTTTTTACAAGTCAGTCTCAATTAAGGTGCGTTCACACCGAAGTCTGCAACTAAAAAATCGGTAACTTTTGATAAAAGTCTGCAATGTTTAAAGAAACGCCAAATAAATTTGTTGGCAACACGAAAAGTTGTAAAATCCTCGAGTTGTAGACAGAATTGCGTGTTTCCATTCAGAATCGGTAAGGTAAATATTGCAACTTTCTTTTGATCTTTGTCTGCAAAAAAAGTAAACGCCAAAAGTTGCCAACATTTTAGTTGCCGACTTTTATCTGCCTCCTTGCGCAGGCGCGCGCGCAGCGCCTCCACTGGTCTCTCGTTGCGTCTGTCTCTGAACCTAACCTATACGTGCGTTCTATTCGTTGTTCTCCTATTTGTGCTTTTGTGGTTGTGTTGTGGTTCAGTTGTTATGTTATATATTCAGTTGTGCTGATGATGGAGGATGCTGTTGAAGGTACCTTCGACGAATTGGTTTGGTCTAAGGACAAAGTATTAAAACTAATAGAAATGTACAGGGAAAGGTCGCTTCTTTGGAACGCCACAAACAGCTTCTACAAAGACAAAAATAAGTAAAATTATGCTTGGCTGGATATCGCTGATGAACTAATTGCAACGAAAGCAGATGTCAAAACAAAAATTCGAAAATTAAAAACTCAATTTAAGCGAGAAAACAAAAAAAAAAAAAAAACAAAGAGTGGCTCTGGCGTTGATTCAGAGAAGAGGAAATGGGTTGACCTGGACCACTTTATGTTTTTAAAAGACACTAAAGCTCCTCGTCACTGTCGTGATACTGCAAAACATGATAGCATGCCTGAGGTAAGAGAGTGTACAAAGTTTATAGAGTAGATTTAATTTTACGAGCACTTCGTATTAAACAACTGTTTTGTAACGACCCTTATTCGTCCCCGTCCTTAATCCTCACCCTTTCTAAAAGAAACCCTGTTTACCTGAGTGCAGTTTCCCTTATTGCCCTTGACCTTTTTATCTTCCGCCTTCCGCTATTACCGACATCCTGTTGTTCTTAACTTGTCTTATCTTAGCGTCTCCTCCCACGGCCCTACGTCTAGCCCTACACCCTTCGTTTTCTTTCCGCCAATCAATCCTTATTTCCGCTACACCTAAAACAACTCCTCTACTCCCCTCCTATCCGTAAACAACCAGCGTCGTCCTAATTACCCCTGCGTCGTGTCCTAGTTCCACGTACCTCTTTTACTCTGACCTTTACCCGCACCCTAGCGGTTGTCCATGTTTCCGCTTACCATTATATGTTTCCTGTCCTCGTATCCTATTAACCCGCTTTGGGCGTCGCCCTCAGGTAGTCGGCGTCGTCCTATACACACTTCCTCTTATAATTCCTATGTCCTTCGCTTTCCGACGTTACAATAAGCCCATTCCTGCTTCCCCACGATCAGTCCGACCCCTCCGTCACTTGACTCTACCCTGCGCCGCCGATGAAATTTCCCGTTACCTTATCGCCTTCCGCGTCTTTCCCCATAAACCTGACCCTCTCCTAAACACTCCTACATGCCCACCTAATTCCTACCTCCCATACGTCCTGCAGCGTCGCTCTATACAAGTCGGCACTTTTTTCCCTATCTCGACGGATCCCTAACGACCCCATCCCTGCAATAAAGAATACGGTCGAGTATTCAGAAACGGCTGCGTCGCCATTTCAAACAGGTTGGAACAAGCAGACCATATAACCCTATGAGAGATGTTGCCGGCACCGCAGCGGGGAGCAGACAATATTGGGGGTTCTGCGCATGCGCCAACCTGGCTGCTATATAAGGGAGCCGATTACCAGCACAGCTCTCATTCGACCCGGGGAGTTCACCACGGATACAACGCTCAGTAGATCCTGGGAGGCCACCACAGGAAGCTCTCCAAGACCGACCACGCTTCGCCACTCTCAGGTAAGATAATCACCCTGCGCTAGAGCAATCCAAGCCCCTCTATCCTCTCGCCCGCTAGAGCAATCCAAGCAAAACCTTTCGTCCTGCGCTAGAGAAATCCGAGCGCCTCTATCCCCTCGCCCGCTAGAGCAATCCAAGCGGAACCATTCGTCCTGCGCTAGAGTAATCCCAGCGCCTCTTTCTCTGTCCCCGCTAGAGACATCCGAGCGGAACCTTAGTTCCTTTGTTAGAATCTTTCCCAACGCTTTTATTTCCAAATTACTATTGTCCTTACTCCTCCTCATACCCTACTTGGAGCCTGGGCTGTGATGATACCGAGCGTTCGTATTCAGTCCACTTAGGTTGACTCTGCTCTCAATCTGAGCCTTTGGTTTCCCAATTCTAACTACCTTCTCCCGACCCCTGGAATACTTTACCCCATTTCACAATTGAGTCTTTCTGGGTCAGTTACGGTTATGATACGTTACGAAAAGTCACGTTACAATTTGGCGCCAGAACAGGGACTTTGTTTTGTTAATTAAGATAGATTTTACGATTTACTTTAGTGTATACTTATCATAAAATTATGGGAAAAGATCAGTTGGAGAAATCTTCTTCCGTTTCAAAAGCACCGAAACCCCCATTATCCGCCCCCCCCCCCCGCCATCGATGGAGACATCCACATTAACGACTCGCTCTGCAGATACCTCCGCTGAAGCCAAAACTACGACAACGAGCAGCAACGCAACTCCAGTGACTTCAGTGATGGATTTTGATTTACCTACTACTTTGAACGTCACACTACAATAGTTTACTCGAGAATCTGTAGCTCCTCAGTATATAAGCGGCTCACGGAAAACTTATGTAAGTCCTGTAACTTATCAACAGTCTACTACCGATGAAATACTTGAGAATGTAATGGAGATTATTGGTCTGCCTCCTAATTCTGATGTGAACTCCTTAAGACAAAGACTATCGGACCTGACGTTGCAAGAAAAACGTGTGTATAGAGAATTACCCGCACAACAACGAATATATATCGGTCACGAGAACACGAATAGTTTTGATGGATGTACGCAGAACCAACAAACAGACGCTGCTTTGTTAACAAACTCCAGGGGACATTCATTAGATACAGCAAATTTGTGTAATTTGGCACGCAAATGGAATATCCGCTTTGATGGCAGAAGTGATCCCATAGCGTTCCTGGAACGGTTACATGAAATGATTGCGGCATATGAAGTTCCTCCAAACCAAATTTTGAGATCACTCCCGGAAGTTTTTAAAGGGTATGCTCTTCTTTGGTGGAGGAATAATTGGGATTTATGGCAAAAATTTGATGACTTTTGTCAGTTTTGAACTTCAGTTCTTACCTCCAGGCTATTATAAGAACTTGAACAAAGAAATACAAGACAGGACACAAGGAGAGAAAGAAAGCTGTAGAGTTTATAGTTGCTATTTCGGCTGTGTGTATAGAGAATTACCCGCACAACAACGAGTATATATCGGTCACGAGAACACGAATAGTTTTGATGGATGTACGCAGAACCAACAAACAGACGCTGCTTTGTTAACAAACTCCAGGGGACATTCATTAGATACAGCAAATTTGTGTAATTTGGCACGCAAATGGAATATCCGCTTTGATGGCAGAAGTGATCCCATAGCGTTCCTGGAACGGTTACATGAAATGATTGCGGCATATGAAGTTCCTCCAAACCAAATTTTGAGATCACTCCCGGAAGTTTTTAAAGGGTATGCTCTTCTTTGGTGGAGGAATAATTGGGATTTATGGCAAAAATTTGATGACTTTTGTCAGTTTTGAACTTCAGTTCTTACCTCCAGGCTATTATAAGAACTTGAACAAAGAAATACAAGACAGGACACAACGAGAGAAAGAAAGCTGTAGAGTTTATAGTTGCTATTTCGGCTCTTCTGCGACGTAGTGGAGGCTTTCAGGATCAAACTCGTTTGGATCGAATTTATAGTAATTTGAGACCTGATTACCGATTTTATATACGAAGAAAAGACATTCGAAGTCTATCAGACTTACTTAGTCGACCCGAGGAGTACGAAAGTTTACTGTGAGATAGAGCAACATTTCGTCATCCTCCACCACCGTCACAATCGCTTACGCCTGAAACCGCTTACTATACGAAAGGAAAAGGAGGCTGGAATTTGTTGAACCAGTGCACCTGGAGACGTTACATTCTTTTTAGAAGAAAGATATACAGGATCCACAAGGATCACGTGAAACGTGGAATGAGGCAAAATTGGGACGTTAAAGAAAGACGTCTTGGTCCAGAGAGAAACCCTAGGAACAACGCTTTGCCGAAAGTACAGCACGTAGATCGTCTCGCCGGTACGGGACCTCGTCAGTGTACGGATCAACGAAGAGAAGACTCTCGACGTGAAGATCGGCTTCATAGAAAAGAATTATCTCTAGGAGAACGAGCTCCTTGTAATCTCCAAGATTGGAGGCAGAATTTGACATCCCAGGTAACGAATCCTAATCCTATATTATCACTTTCCAATAAAAGGAAGCCGATTTGTTGGAATTGTTAAGAAGAAGGGCATGTATTTCGTGAATGTCCAAGACCTAAATACATACGTTGCTACTATTGTAAGAAGGAAAAGCAGCTTACAACGACATGTTCGTGCCGCACGGGAAACGAATCACCGGCTCTACGGACGGGAAGCCGTTTGAGTCGGTAAAAAGGAAGCCGACCACTTCCCAAGAACGGAACGACTGGATTCGTGGAGTTAAAAATCTTCCATCGAATCCGGAGATGTTTTTAATGATTCCGGATCTGAGACCTTTTGTCAATATATTAATATTTGGAAAATATTTTAAGGCCCTTATAGACACGGGGGCTATGTTGACCTTTATTTCACCCGAGGTAGCTAAATACCTTGATACGAAAAATATACCTACTAGAAAAACGACTTTGAAAATCCATTTGGCCGATAACCGAGAAGTTGGGGTCATAAAAACGTATACATTTCCCTGTACTTTAGTTGATAAAGAAACCGTCATAGAAGCGATACACGTTACCAAGTTATCAACTCCGGTGATCCTAGGAATGGATTACATTTCCAAGCTGAAATTAATTACAATGAACGTTGCGAGTAATGCAAATATAGAATCACCTATTGAAACCAAACCACAACTTTCGGCTATTGAACCTCTTACACCGGATGAAGAACTCAGACTAAAACAGTTCTTAGAAGAAGAATTGCCTCTGCTGGCTGAATCATCTGGGCGTAAAACGTTAGTCGCACACAGGTTTGTCTGAAAACTTCCCAGCCAATCAAACAACGCTGCTTTCCACGGAATATGGCTATGCAAGACATCATAGATAAAGAAGTAGACGATATGCTCAAAGACGACGTTATAGAAACTTCCTCTAGTCCTTGGTGTTCACCGGTGGTCCTGGTCAAGAAACCGGTGGGAAATATAGATTTTGTGGTGATGTTCGTCGTGTGAATGAAGTTTCTACTAAGGATGTCTACCCATTCCCGAAAGAGTCACCCGACACTTCGTCCGGCTTCGAAAAAGTCCTAGACAAGATGGGCATTAAGACTCCCCCAGGAGTTAAGGATCTCGTAACCTCCAACGATTCAGCTCCTTCCATACGAGGAATCGGGCCCCTTACAGAAAGGGAAATGGATGTGGATCCTCCACCACCTGAGCCACCCGTTTATCAAGAGGTGGAATCCGCCCCCACAAGCTCTTCCAAGCCCTCCGGAAAAAAGACCCTCTGAGGGCTATTTTGAGTGTTCGACGCAAGAGAGGGAAAACGAACAGACAGCGAGTCTTCTTGGAAGATGGATCGTTTATTAGGATGAACTCCAAGAAGATAACAAACATTTCTAAGTACTATCCAAAAGTGGACTTACGTAAAATAAATAAGTTGTAGTATAAATAATTTTAATTTAAGATTACCATTAATACCAATGGGTGTCAAACGCAAGTTCCTTTGTTCGGTATGTTTTGTTAACCAAAGTATAGTTTTAAGTTCCTTTTCTCGTTATATATAGTTAACCCATGTGGTTTTAAGTTCCTTTTAGTTTTCAAAGCAGGGTTAAATTTAAGTTATTTTAGTATTTTTATAGTTACCTTTCGATTATTTATTTAGAAGTTATATTTTAGATTTAGTTTTGTATTAAAGATACCTTTCTTTTTCTTTCGCTTTTCTTTTTCTTTCCGAAAGAAAGAGGGGGATGTAACGACCCTTATTCCTCCCCGTCCTTAATCCTCACCCTTTCTAATAGAAACCCTGTTTACCAGAGTGCAGTTTCCCTTATTGCCCTTGACCTTTTTATTTTCCGGCTTCCGCTATTACCGACATCCTGTTGTTCTTAACTTGTCTTATCTTAGCGTCTCCTCCCACGGCCCTACGTCTAGCCCTACACCCTTCGTTTTCTTTCCGCCAATCAATCCTTATTTCCGCTACACCTAAAACAAGTCCTCTACTCCCCTCCTATCCGCAATTAGGCAGAACCATTCTTCCTGCTCTAGAGAAATCCGAGCGCCTCTATCTTCTCGCCCGCTAGAGCAATCCAAGCGGAACCATTCGCCCTGCGCTATAGTAATCCCAGCGCCTCTTTCTCTGTCCCCGCTAGAGACATCCGAGCGGAACCTTAGTTCCTTTGTTAGACTCTTTCCCAACGCTTTTATTTCCAAATTACTATTGTCCTTACTCCTCCTCATACCCTACTTGGAGCCTGGGCTGTGATGATACCGAGCGTTCGTATTGAGTCCACTTAGGTTGACTCTGCTCTCAATCTGAGCCTTTGGTTTCCCAATTCTAACTACCTTCTCCCGACCCCTGAAATACCTTACCCCATTTCACAACTGAGTCTTTTTGGGTCAGTTACGGTTACGCTTACGAAAAGTCATTACAGTTTAAAACATTTTTAAGTTTTATTTTAGATTTAAAACAATACAGGAGTAATAATAACAATGCACATTACGAAAAGGCCAATAGCAGTATAGTAACAGAGTCTACTAAATGTCTGTTGTTTAGGTCTAATTCACTTTATTTTACATATAATCTAATATACCACGTGTACGTTGTACAATATTCGTTTCGAAATCCAATTTGAAGGGTACACGGGAAAAAGGGGATCATTGCATTTTTTTAAATATTGAAGCCACTACACTATTGAATGTATCCATAGCAACCAAACATATGTAAACAATTATTATGAAGTAATTTCTAATTGGTAAGGGGGAAAATAGAAGGTTAAAAATCAATGTCCTCGGGAAAAAGGGGCTCATTTCAAGCAATACACGAGAAAAAGGGGACTCATTGCCTTTCCTTGCCTGTTACACGGGAAAAAGGGGCTCATTGCAGAGTCTTCTCTCACCTGGTGGTGAGAATTCGTACTACTCTATAGTTTTCTGTCACATAACCTTTTATGTTCTTGTAATCCAGTGCTTTTTTACTTACTTATAGTGTTGTTAGTTTAAAAATATGGAAGGAAATGAAGCTAGTGATGACGAGGTGGTAAAACAGTGTGGAAATGACAGCAAAAAAGAAAGTCTTTTGGAAGGATGAAGGAAGTGAGTAAGAAAATGAAACTTATGAGTCATGAGCCAGGTCAAAATTGCGTTTGCCATCTAGAATGTTTTGAATTGATCCCAAATGACACAAGAATTGAAATACTTAAAAACTTCAACCTTCTCGAGAGCCATGACCTACAAAACTCTTATCTTTGTGGTCTAATTACTGTCCTTCCTATAAGCCGTCCTACAGAAAATGAAAATGCACGAAAATGTGAGGCAGTGTATAAATACAAAATTCGTGGTTTGATTGACGGTAAGATGAAAGAGTAAATTGTGTGTAAGAAGGCCTTTATTGCTATACATGGCATTAGCAAAAAAAGTAGAATACCTTGTCCGGTCGTTAAAACTTACTGGATTGTCCCCGAAAGACAAACGCGGTAGTCATAATAATAGGCCTAATAAACTAACGGATGAAGAAGTAGACCGTGTAAAAACTCATATATCATCTTTTAAAGGACGAAGCAGTCATTATGGATTACATGACTCATCTAAAGTATACTTATCTGAGGAGTTAAACGTTGCAAAAATGCACATGATGTTTCTAGAAAAATTTTCTACATACAGTGTATCATATGAATCCTATAGAAAAATATTTTGTGAAAGTTTTAATATTTCTTTTGGATATCCTCGTACGGATACCTGTAGGATTTGTGACCAGTTTACTGTGACAGCCAAATCATTAGAATTAGAGTTAAAAAATGCCCCTGAATCTAAAAAAGCAAACATTACAAAAGATATTAACAGATTGAAAATTGAGAATGATGTTCATAAGCGTAAAGCCGAACAGTTCTATGCTAGGAAAAGGCAAGCTAAGAGACATAGCAAGAGAGATGACACTCAAGAGGCCATCTCTATTGATTATAGGAAAAACTTGCAAGTTCCTAATATCCCTACAAACGACATCTACTATAAAAGGCAATTGTCCATCTATGCTTTTAATGTGCATGTTTTGTCTAATGCTAAAAGTATATTCTACATGTATACCCAAACGGAAGGACGAAAAGGTAGTGACGAGGTGTGTACATTTGTACACCACTTCATTTACAACTATTTAAGTGAACATGTTAAACATCTACACATATTTGCTGACTCTTGTGCCGGACAACAAAAGAATTTTACTTTCTTCAGATTTTTGTTTAATTTGGTTAATTACGAAAAACGGTTTGAATCAGTAACAGTGACATTCCCTATTCGCGGTCATTCGTACATGGAAAACGATAAGAATATGGGATTAATCAACACCAAACCTCGAGCTGAAGTTCCTGAAGATTGGGTCAACATAGTTAGGGAATCTCGAAGAAACCCATCAAGTTTTGAAGTAGAAGCTGTAAATCATACAGCCATTAGAGGGTGGACCTCTTTTTTGGACAAAACTTATGCTACAAAGTGCCCATTTCAGTCCCGTCCAGTTCGAGAGCTTCATATTGCTCGAGGTCATCATCTCCGGTTCCGGACAAGTTATTTCGGAGCATGGGAAAATACTTCTTTG
This sequence comes from Homalodisca vitripennis, assembly GCF_021130785.1. Lineage (NCBI taxonomy): Eukaryota > Metazoa > Arthropoda > Insecta > Hemiptera > Cicadellidae > Homalodisca > Homalodisca vitripennis. The sequence continues at coordinate 138,393 of NW_025776908.1, read as the reverse complement.
TATAAAACTGTCCCTAAAAGAGGGCCTAGGAGGAAAAAATAACAATTACCACCAGTCAGCATTGAAGTGTCAGACGAGTTCAACCTTCCTGACTCATGCTATGAAGGTAGACCTCATCATCATATTATAACAATCCCTTATTTTAATAAAGGCCTAACCTAATCTAGCTTAACCTAAGCTTATCGAACTTAATTAAATTTAACGTTACCTAACCTAATTTGACCTAGTATAAAATAACTTATTCTAAAGAACCATTACATTTTTACATCGACTACAATATTTTGGGTCTTTTCAGGTTGTTTGCCAATAGCTGCAGAAAAATATAAAGACCTGCAAGATTTAAAGAAGTTTCTTAGCCGATCTGCAGCTGAATACTTCGATAAACTACCACATGTGATTTGAGCATATGAGTTTTGTTCTTAAAGAATACATGTTCATTCTTCTTTTTATTGTTTAGCTTTAAGTAGTTTTACATAAATAAAACAGGTGTGTTTCTTATCATGTCATAATTATTGAGTGCATGCTATTTACCTGTATTTCCATAAAACTGGGGAAAAAGGGGGTCATTGTTAAAATGAACCCTTTCTTCCCCTGAAATTTGTGTAGTTTAAACAAAATTTAATTAAAATTTTAATTAAACAATGGATTTATAAATTTGTTTAACACTTTAATACATTATATTATTAACAAGATATTCAATAAATAATCTACTCATTTCTATATGTCAAAATAAAGATATTATACAAGATTTAGGCAGAAAATCGTTGTTCCTGAAAAATTCACAAAATGTTGATGAGCCCCTTTTTCCCGTGTGCCCTTCATTTGCTTACAACAAAATTAAATTATTTAAAATGAACAGATAACATAGAACATTACATGAACAATAAAAGGAACATTACATCTGCATAGATTTTATCTGCTTCTCGTACCTGCATGTTCGTGGTATACACTGTAGCTTCTGCACTCATTGTTGATTCTGCCATGAGACAGCACCTTCTGCACTGTTAAAGTATGCTGTGAACTCTCCTCGAATTTCCTTTGCTATTTCAGAAGGTTTCTTTGGAATTCGCTTCAAACGCACTAGTGTTCCAGAGGGCATTCCATCAGCCCGCCATTGACCAGGGACTAATTTTGCTGGATCCTCATAGTCAAATGACCCAGGTGGTGTGTAGGATCCTTGAGATGCCTCGCTAGTTCGTAAAAAGTTGTGTGAGTGCATGCCAAAACAACTCTTTCTGCGTTTTCGAGTTGTAACAACAGTAGTTTTCTTAGAACTCGGAACACAACGGATACAACCCCAAATACGTTTTCTACTACCCTCCGTCCACGACAATGGGACTGCCTATACGATGTAAACCTGGAAATGGTTTCATTATACTTTGTCGCAAAGGAAAGGCATCATCCGCCAATAGTACATATGGTATGGACATAGATCTGCCTGGTAAACGAGACGGATTTGGAATGCCCAAACTTGAATTTTTCAATAGTTTATTGAGGTTACTATGCTCAAACACTCCACCATCAGATAACCGTCCTTGGCATCCAACTGACACATACGTAAAGCAGTACTTGGCATCCACAACAGCAAATAGAACAATGCTAAAAAGCCCCTTATAATTAAAGTAGTCACTTCCTGAATGTATTGGTGTTTGTATCATCACGTGTTTTCCATCCATGCTTCCAATGCAATTGGGGAAATTCCATAGTTGGTTGTACTGCTCAGATAAGTGTAACCACTACTCGCCTTTTGATAATGGTAGCTGAAACCAAGAAACAAAATTGATAAATAGTTATCATTAACAACTATTATATATATATATATATATATACGTATATGTATATGAGTAGTATGTATGGAGAAGTAATTTATCTATATGTTGCAAATTGTAATTGTATTCCATTAGAAATAACTTTGTTGTTTTAAAATGAATAATACCAAAATATGGCAAAAACTTTCCTTTCTTTCATACTATATATGTTTAGCATTGTGTACAGATATATATATATATATATATATATATATATATATATATATATATAAGATGAAGTGTATAATACACAGAGGCTTCTTATAAGAAGAAAAGACTTTATTCCCTTTAATATTTCGATTACTCGTTATCAAATGATTCCTCACTTAAAGGTAAAAGACTTTAATAAAAGTCTTTTCTGCATATATATATATATATATATATATATATATATATATATATAATTTATTGTATATTATATATAAATGTTATGTATATATACAGGGGATTCATAAAAAGTGTGCAATATTTCAGGACTTGATACAGGTCATCAAAACAAGGAAAAAACTTCATTGCACATGGGTCCGGAAACTTACCGTTTACTGTCTGTCTGTCTGTTTGTGTTTTTCTTGTAAACCATCATAAATAACAAACTACAAGAGATAACGAGTTGAAATTTGGTACGCTTACTTTAGGTATCTTTTTCTAAAATGGAACAAAATAAACTTAATTTTCCTCATTTTGTTAGAAAATGGTGGACAGATAAATCCTTTAAATAATCATAACTTGTAGGGCTTTTATTTAAAATAAAACTTTTAAATGGAAAAAATGTGCGCTATTTTCTTATAACAACGACAATATCTGTTTAGCACCGATATTCATATTTTTTTTAACAAAACTGTGAATTTTTTTGTAAACCTATTACAAGTCTTTTTGCATAAAGGCTGCTGAGTGTAGACTGGGCAGTTATTATGAGTGGCCACTGCATTCTAAAATTTAGAATACAAATAAAAAATTTTTTTGAACAAACATAACAAATAAAAAACACCTTTACTGTATATTTGTAAAATTCTTGTAACACCGGATCAGAAATATTAGGTTTTTAATCAACTGCCAATTAGAGGTCTGCTGTGTTAGTAATCAGCTGTTTTAGCAATCACCATTGTTACAAGTTTTGTTGTAACAATGGTGTTTAATTATTTCAAATTGTCTCATAAGGATTTGCCTACAACATGGACACCTTTAGTAAACAAGAGTATGCTGATATTGTTTTTGTTTATGGATTGTGTAACTGGAATTCACTTCAAGCTTGTGTTGAATATGCAAGGCCATATCCCAACGGGCGTCATCCATCAATAGCAGTGTTTTCAAGAACCTTTCAACGTTTGTCAGACACAGGATCTACAGATAACCTCAAACATAACGCTGGCCGCATTCCACTTCACACGGTAGAGGAAGAAGAAGAAGACGTAATTAATATGGTTGATGATGATCCAACAATTAGCACACGTCGTGTGGCTACACGTTTAGCCATGTCACAAAGTTTTGTTAAGCGAGAGGAAATGTACCCATATCATGTACAAACTGTGCAAGCGTTGCAACCTGATGATAGTGTGAGGAGGGTTGTATTTTGTGAATGGTTGTTAAATGAAGTAGAAAACAACCAAAACTTCATCTCTAGTGTAACGTGGACGGATGAATCACATGTCAGTAGGGATGGGATAAACAATTTGCATAACACCCATATCTGGTCAATAAACAATCCTCATGAGACGAGACAAAGGCGTTTTCAACAAAGATTTGGTTACAATGTCTGGGCATCTATTTACAATGGACGCCTTTACATGCAAGCTGTGGGTAATGTACCTCTCCATGGTGTATCATATCTAAACTTACTCCAAACAACAGTTGAAGACATTGTGTAACTTGTAATAGGTTTAAACAAAAAATCACAGTTTTTTTAATAATTTGAATATCGGTGCAAAAAAGATATTGTCGTTTTTATAAGTAAATAGCGCACATTTTTTCCATTTAAAAGTTTTATTTTAAATAAAAGCCCTACAAGTTATGATTATTTAAAGAATTTATCTGTCCACCATTTTCTAACAAAATGAGCAAAATTAAGTTTATTTTGTTCCATTTTAGAAAAAGATACCTAAAGTAAGCGTACCAAATTTCAACTCGTTATCTCTTGTAGTTTGTTATTTATGATGGTTTACAAGAAAAACACAAACAGACAGACAGACAGTAAACGGTACGTTTCCGGACCCATGTGCAATGGAGTTTTTTCCTTGTTTTGATGACCTGTATCAAGTCCTGAAATATTGCACACCTTTTATGAATCACCCTGTATAATAAATATAATGTTCTTTTATCTCAATGAGTGAAATATTATAATATATATAATGTAACTGGTCTAACATATCCTATAATTGCCAATCTATATTGTGACTCTAAGAATGTAAGTTATCAAATTAATTTCAAATTTTGTAATAAGAAATACATTGGACAAACATTTAATCACCTTAGAGTCAGATGACAGGGCAGAGAATCGATATATTTCATAAGGATAATCAGAAGCTATTAGCCAAACATGTTTATATTTATGTTATGTTTCCTGAAGATGTGGATATAGAATCCCACGAAATATAGAAGCTTTCCAAACTTTTTTTTCGTTTTATTTCAATAAATGGAATTATATATAAATAACTCAAAACATCTTTGTAAAATTTTATGGATCTTCTCATATACGGCCCCTCCCCCTTCATACGTCCATGCCGCAGATGCAGCGGGCTGGGTTTTAATAATGCGCGGGAGGTTTTTACAATAGCGGTCTTTGTTACAGAATATTGATGAATCTGCTGACACGACTTTGGATACGCCAAGTCCAGGCTCGTCAACACCGCTCCAGAGCAAATTGACAAAGCCACCAGAGAGAAGGCGGTATAACCCTGTTGCACAAGAAGCGCTTTCTATAATGAAGAATTTAGGAGACAAAATAAAACCAAGGGACGAGTTTGATGCTTTTGGGGAGTACGTCGCTGGCCAATTACGTAAATGTACTGATCTACGGCAAATGGTAGTGACAAAACACAGGATTAACCAGGCACTATTTGATCTGGAAATTGCCAACCTTCCCTCGAACCAGCCAACTCCTAAAATCTCTACGCCTTCAAGAATGTCATATGAAACAGATGAATCTGTGTCTTTGCTTGATAATTTTCTTTCTGACGATACAGACTTACACTTTGACTAATTTGTAAATAACTTTATATAACTATTTTGTCCATTTGATTGAATAAATACAATTTTTTAAAGTAATTACTGTACTTACTTTTATGTTGTCCTTTAACACATCTATTAATGCCTCGCACACTTGTGGAACAAACTCCAAAATAGCACTTTTGGAGATTTTAAATAAGTAACTTAGGCTTGTGTAGGAATCACCCACCACTGGCTAAAAAACGTAGTGTCACAGCTAGTTTTTCTTTTGCGGGAAGGGCAAGTCGATAATTAGTGTCTGTGAAAGTAGCAAATGGTCAGTCACTACTTGCCATTCTTAAAATGTTCTTGAAACTCCCATCGGTTTTCAGTTCACCTGACATGTCATCCTTTTTCAAATCATCGAAAAGCGTACTACCACTATATCTACTTCTAGCCCGTAGCGATGACCTTACCCAGAATCTTCTTGGCGTTGGTTACGTAGCTAAAATGTAGCAAGCACTTGCAGCAGCAACCACATCCTGCACTTTCCACATCTTGATAGAAACTAGCCTATTCCCTAAAAAAGTTGCAAACAGTGCAAAATAGCGCACACTAAATTGTTGGCAATTTTTGTGTTGCCAACAATTAAATCTGCAACTAAAAAGTTGCAAACATTCCTAAAAATTGCCGACTTTTTAGTTGCAGACTGCGGTGTGAACGCGTCTTTAGAAATTCGTTTTTATGCAGGAGTATTTCTGCAGTTTTAAACCAAAATTTCCATTAGTACTTACAAACAGCTATCTAACAATTGAAATATTTTTCTAGGGCATATTAATTGCTTGTTTTTGACACTTTTGTGTAATAATACATTTTAATCCACTGTAGTACACTGTAACCACAGTTTCCAACAGATAAATAATGTTTAAATAGTTTATAGTGTTATAGTGTAAACAACACATAATAATGAGTGTGGCCTATAGGCCACATTGGGTATTGGGGTTCCTATGCTTACTTTGTTACAGATGATTTGTTTTTAATTTTAATAATATTTCTTGTACTGCTATCTATTTATTATCCCTATTTTAACTTAATTGTTATTCTAGTCTATTCTATTAATACACTTGAAATATTTTAACTTGATTTATTTCATTATTTTAACAGTATCTATAAAAAGTTGTATTTTTTTAGATACAATTACATCAAGAAGATCGACTAGAAGCGTTCCAAAACCTGCCACCACTATCCATAGAAGACATCGCAAATCTTGTCAACGCAGTTGATGGAGATGTTTCAGATTTACATGGATTTGATTCAGACGATGATACTGACCCAACATATATCCCTAGAAATGAAACCCAACCAGATAGTGACGTAGATGATGAATCACTTGCAGAGGACCGATCTGAGAATTTTCCAGAGCCTGAAGTGCCTCTAACTGAAAGTAGACGTGTTTACTGGAAGCACAGCAATGATTTTTTCCATTACCACCCACTCCTTTCTCTTACGATGAAGATGACACACCAATTGAAGGTAATCCTTATTACTTTTTTAAATTCTATATCCCTGAGGAAATATGCGAGATTATTAGCAGCTATTCTAACCAGACATATTTAGCATCAACTGGAAAAGATTTAAAAACAACACCAGAAGAAATTAAGAAGTTCTTTGGTATTGTTATTGTGATGTCCTATCTCAAATTTCCCAGGATGCGTATGTATTGGGCAGCTACTACTCGAGTACCTTTAATTTGTGAACAAATGCCCAGAGAACGATTTCTTTTGATAAGAAGAAATCTAAAACTTGTTAATGATGCTACTGTGCCTGATGATGTAAAAAAACCAACAAGTTTTGGAAAGTTCAACCACTTATTGATAAAGTCCGAAATGCTTGTTTGCAAAATCCTCGCCCTGAGAAAGTATCTGTTGATGAGCAGATGATCCCATTTTGGGGTAGTGGACCTGCCAGACAGTATGTGAGGGGAAAACCTAACCCTTGTGGTTTAAAAAACCTTGTTGTGACAGCTGTAGATGGTCTTCCCCTTGATTTTTTTATTTATCAAGGAAAAGGAGACTCAATAACAACTGAACCTTGTTGTGCTCATTTAAATACTGGTGGGTAAATGGTAATGAAACTAACTGAGAATCTCAAAAAAGGTTCATTGGTGTACATGGATAGGTATTTCACTTCAATATTCCTCCTGGATTTACTACATTCTGAAAGCAGAATGCAAGGCACTGGAACTCTCAGTGCCAATCAACTGCCATATGAAGTAACCCTCAAAAGTGACAGAGAACTAGCGAAAGAAGGGAGAAGGTCATGGGATCAAGTCATCCGTAATGATGGACAAGTAACCATCATGAAATGGTATGATAACAAAGGAGTTGTAATTTCAACATCCCCTGAAGGTGCAATCCCAAGTGATGTATGTACAAGATGGGACAAAAAAAGAAAAGTTTATGTAGACGTACAGCGTCCATTAGCAGTAAAAAACTACAACAGTAGTATGGGTGGTGTAGATCTCCTAGACCAGTGGTTCTCAACCTTTTCAACGCTGCGACCCCCTTTTTAGGTTGAGAATTTTGGCGACCCCTTTCTTGTAACATCGTAAAGTAAGCCTTTGTATGCAAAAAGACAGCAATAATTAGTTTTAAAAAACATAAAAAAACACTATTCAAAACTATATAAAAACGTTAGTGGGCACTAATTTCTTAATAATTAATAAACGATCCGGTAATAAATGTAACGAAAGTAATTTTAATCATTTTCAATTCTTCAATATCAAAGCAGGCAAAGACTGTGCGCAGTGTATTTACAGAACTGACGCGTGGTGTATTTAGGCGCCCCGCATATTGAGACGCAGTCTGAGCAGCGCAGCGCAGCACAGGGCGGGGCGGTTTTTGTAAAGCACGTGTTCGCTAGAGAGCGCGCATATTGTGGCGCAGGGCAAGGCAGGGCAGTGTAGTCCCGCACGTCGACTGTCCGCACTTGTGGTCGAGACACAGAAACTGCTTCACATTGTTGACCTGCGCCGTCTTACGCCACTGTTTTGCAATGGAATGTCAAGAGGAAAAGTTAATTGAAATGGTGCGTGTTTATCCAGTTTTGTATGATACCAGTGATGGAAAATATATGAAGACTAAATACAAGCAAGAAATCTGGGGGAAAATCGCAAAAGAACTCAACATTGCAGATGGTAAGGGACTTGTTATTAGTTAACCCTAACAAAATCTATGTATCTTATTATTTTCAGGTTATCTACACCGAATTTCTGTTTTATATATCACATAAATAACTTTTCTGTACTACAGTGATATTATTAATATTTTGGGATAGGGATAAATACATTTACATAAATATTATTTAGAAATAAATACACGATTCTTGTAAAATGTTGTAAAAATTAGTTATTTTGAGATATAAAATGTCAGGAACAGAAATTATTTTACTACATTAAATTTTTTACCACAAAAATTTAGTTTTATTGTAAACATTTGTATGAAAGAATTATAATTCTGTGTACAAAAAAGGCTTTATATAAAATAAAAACTAAAACAATGGACGATAGGCCTACTTTGTGTAGGATTTCAATTTTTTAAATGAGCCATATAACATGCCAATGACTTATATTTCTAACAGTATGGACAATCAGAAGATACAACCTCCAGTGGGTTAACTCCAGTCGTAGACCAACTACAAACATGAATTTAATATTGTCCTTCAGAGACTCGTTCATCCTGCCACTCCACACTTCCTACTGAGTTAAAGTATGCAGTGTACTTCTGTCTTACTGCAAAAGCTGCTTGTACACTTCTTGCTCGATTCCTTGATACTGGAACCAGTTGCTCTTTTGGTAATTGTCCAGTTGAAACATCTTCACTATCCACATTTACTGCAGTATTTCTGCGCAGATAATTATGTAGCAAACAAACTGCTTTTACAACACTGATAACGCTAGAAACTTTAATCTCGAATGGTTTTTGGAATACGCGGAATCGCGATGCTAGAATTCCAAAAGCACACTCAACAGTTTGTCTGGCCCGTGAAAGCCTGTAGTTGAACACCTTATTTTCATGGTTGTCCGTAACTTGCTTCTTTGGGTAGGGTCTCATCAAGTTGCACATTAGCGGGAAGGCCTCATCCCCTACAAACACGTATGGCATACTATGTTGAAAGGAGGGAAGTTCAGAAGTGGAGGGCAGTTTAAGACTTCCTCTTACCATTTTTTTTTTCCAATTCGCAACTTGAAAAAATATTACCGTCACTGAATCTCCCCATGGATCCTACATCGATGAAAGTGAATTTTGATGTAGCGTCAACAGCTGCCATTAGGACGATGGAGAAAGCGTGTTTGTAATTGTAGTATGATGATCCAGATTTGTTTGGTTTCTTTATAACAATGTGCTTCCCATCAATCGCCCCCACACAGTGAGGAAAATTCCATCTTGAATTAAAATCAGACGCAATCGACAGCCACGTCTCTGATGTAGGTTGTGGCAAATAATCCGGCTGCATAGTTGTCCATATTGCGACGGAGACTTCATTCACAATGTTAGCTACTGTTCTATCTCCCATCCGGTAACTGTAGCCGATGCTTTTGTAGCTGTCACCAGAAGCCAGATACCTACAACAAAAAGATATATATGCTACTTTCATGCAATAGATAACTTAATAGTTGCAGTAGATAGTTCTGGTTTAGCCTAGCGGAACAAACGTATGCAACAAAATTGTTTTTGGTAAATGGTCATTTTCCAGTGTGGAATCCCCTTACCTGTTTATCGTTATAAATAAAATAAGTATTAAGTTTTCTCTCTCTTTTTCAGTTGAAGAGGTAAAATCTATGTGGAAGAAATTAAGGAACAACCATAGAGATGCTCTACGCCGGCAAAAGCGTATGATGAAAAGTGGTGCAGCAGCAACAGATATTAAACCATGGAGGTTTCAAGCTCAAATGGAATTTTTGTTGCAATACATGGTTAATGAAAATCGAGAAACAAGGTTTACCAATGATGACCCCAACTCTGAACCACAACTACGAGGACAACCAGAAACACAGCAGGCAGAAGAGAACCAGGACGTCGAAAATAACATTACCGGGATAGTTGATGAAGAGTCTCAGCCAGACACAGCCGACGTTGAAAGAGTTAACTCAGTTGATTTGTCTGTAAAGGAACCTACAGATAATCTATCGCCACCACCATCAAGACCACAAAAGAAATTTAAAAAACATGAAGTTGACACCGTAATAGTAAAAGCTATTGAACAGCGTGAGCAGAGGGCAACAAAGCGGGCTAAAGAAAGAAAGAAACTGGATGAAAAAATAGCTCCTTCAGATGATTTACATCTATTTTTCATGTCGATGTATGAGCTAACAAAAAAAATGCCTCCTTCATCCCAGCATATTGTGAGAAGGAATGTCTTTCTGTCAGTAACCGACGAGGAAGCACGTTTGCTGAACATTCAACAACCTACCCATTCCCCACAACAGCCCCGGCATCAAGTTCATCAGCCTATGTATGAGGATCGTCAGTTAACGTATGACAACTGGTCACGTTCTCCAAACGTCTTGTCTCCGGAAACTTCTACCTCTTCTTCAGCTCTAGGACATCGTTCAACGTCGACCTCGCCTTACGCCCTTGAAAACCCCAGTTTGCCAACGTCTTCACTGGTCTCTTTTATCAATACCTTTAACACCTAATGTTTTTAGATTATTACAATAAGGCAATATGATTTTTCCATTTTTTCATTGTACTTACACGTTTTCATATTGGTGTTATACTTATAAATAAAAACTTACCTTAGAAATACTGCTAGTTTTTCTTCACTCCCAATTGGTTTTTGAGCATTACATCCCTCGGAAGAAATAAGAGGTTGGACCAGGCTGTGAACTTCTTGGAATTCCGCTTTGTTGAGACGAAAATAGTTCGTAAACCTTTCTTTTGTCAGAACAAATTCACCATGAGAACTTCTTTTTTTCAGGTAGTCACTGTTTCTACGCTTGTTCTTTCTTGTTCTCTGATGAAGTAGTAATAATAAATCTAGGTCGGCATCAGAATCTGAGTCAGAACTCAAATCCAAATATTTTGACAACATGCTCATCATACAAGGTTTTAAACAAGGTAATAAACTAGGTAAACAAGGTAACTGTTATTGTTATGTTAAACTATTATAATAAAACAAAACTATATCAACAAACACACAAGACACTGAACTGCTGTATGATAACTGCTTCCCAATATGCGAGGTAAACTGTGCGACGCAGATTTTTCGCCGCTGCTGCCCTGTGCTGTGCTGCGCTGCCCGGGCCGTGCCACGTGTGGCAATATGCGCCCTGGCTTAAAGCCGCGGAGACAGCCTGACATGGAGCTGCGCGCGCAGCCATTGTACGGCGCAATTCGTCCTCCGACAAGCCACTGTGCCAGGCGACTGCCTGACGTCTTGAGAAATAGTGCGTATTTTGATCTTCAAATTGAACACTCAAGTTTTAGTATTAATAATGGATAAGTTTTTAAAAAGAGAAGCTTCATGTAGCAAAAGTAGTTCCGAAGTCTCAAAACCAAAATGCCGAAAGTATGATAATGCATATCTACAGTTTGGTTTTACTGAACTTAAAAACAAACCTCAGTGTGTTATTTTTAGTGAAGTTTTATCAGTTGAAAGCATGAAACCTTCAAAAATGAAGCGTCATCTTGAAACTAAGCATTCTGCGCTGAAAAACAAACCAGTCGAGTTTTTCCAGAGAAACCTGCTGTCCCTTCGCAGTCAACAGGTAAATATTAAAAGTCATACTGATGTTAGCAAAAATGCCCTCAAAGCTTCGTACGAGGTAGCGCTAAAGATTGCTAAAGTGGGGAAGCCACATACCATTGCTGAGGAATTAATTCTTCCTGCCGCAATCGATATGGTTTAAAATATGATTAATCCTCAAGAAGCTGACAAGCTAAAAAAAATCCCACTATCAAATGACACTGTGTCACGACGAATATCAGACATGGTGAAAGATGTTCAGAACCAGCTAAAGATGCAAATAAAAGAAAGCAGGTTTTTTTCGATTCAATGCGACAAATACATTGCTAACTGTGCTCAGTTTTTGTGTTTTATTAGGTATGATTGCGGTCACTTTATTAAGGAAAATGTATTATTTTGCAAATCTTTGCCAGACCATGCCACAGGTGAAAGTCTTTTTAAAGTGTTCATTGAGCCAACTGAACCATTTGAAATTGATTGGAACAAATGTGTTTCAATTTGTAGTGATGGTGCAAGAGCCCTTTCGGGTAAAAACAGCGGATTGATTGCCAGGTTGAAAACGTTAATGCCAAATGCAAACTGGGTGCATTGTTTTTTACATAGACAAGCTTTGGCAGCTAAAGGAATGCCGGATGACTTGCGTCAAGTTTTGGCTGAGGCTATCAAAGTTGTTAACTACGTCAAGAGTCGACCATTGCAGAGTAAATTACTTGAAAACTTGTGTGAAGAGGTAGGAGCCCTGCACAAACATTTGCTATTCCACACCGAAGTGAGATGGCTGTCCCGGGGTAACGTGTTGAGTAGGCTGTTTTCATTGAGATCAGAAATGTTGCTTTTTTAATGGACAGTAAACATGAACTTTCCCATTTTTTCAGCGAAGAAAAATGGTTAATAAAGCTTGCTTACTTAGCTGATATTTTTTCTCATCTCAACATTTTGAACTCATCCCTATAAGGACCAGAAACAACTATTTTGTATGCTCAAGACCGAATAAATGTATTTGTAAGAAAACTTACTCTTTGGAATACAAGAATAAAAGATGAAGACTTTGAAAATTTTCAACTTACACAAGAATTCAAGGAGTATGTCTCAAGTATTGGTGACACATCCATTGAAACATCATCTCTCTCATTACTCATATCATCACACCTTGAAGCCTTGATAAAGCAGTTGAATGATTATATTCCTGTTAAAGATACAAGTGGATCTGTGTGGATAACAAAACCATTTTCCGAAAAAGCTGTTCAAAAAGCTGAATTGAATGCTGGCCTCCATGATGAACTGACAGATATATCAAGTGATCAGTCATTGAAACTAACTTTTGACGATGTTTGTCCCGACAAGTTTTGGCTAAGTATAAAGAAGGAACACCCAGAATTGACCAAAGTAGCATTGAAAATTTTGATACCTTTTTCTACTTCTTACAATTGTGAAAAAGGATTTTCCACAATGGTGAATTTAAAAACCAAATCAAGAAATAATTTGGCACTGGAAAATGATATTATTTTGTATTTGACAAAAATCAACCCAGACATTCTACAGTTAGTTCAATCAAAGCAAGCTCAAGTTTCTCATTAAGTCATTCTGCTGGACTTTAAAAAAAATGTATTTTTTGCAATGTATTTTGTGTAGTGTGCCTTTTTGTCTCACAACAATAAGACCTACGTTACGATACAAGCGGCGCGGCAGGCACCATCATTTTTAGCAGCGATGTTGAGTCATTTAGAGCTCCATTTGTTCCTTTTTGTTAATTATAGTTGTATTTTAAAATAGTATTGATTAATTGTAAATTGATTAAATATACTTATTGTATTTAACAAGCGGACTCAACTCAGTTTGTAAATAAGTACATGGTCGCTTCATTTGATATTTGCCGCTCATATGGTATATATGGCCAGAGTTTTTTAGTTTTTTTTTTTCATTTATCACCTATCTCGCGGTTGAGAACCCCTGTCCTAGACCGAATGATTAGTTACTATCGGATCAGCTGTAGAACAAGGAAATGGACCATTCGGCTTATTTTTCATTTGGTACTTGTCAATAGTAGCTGCATGGCTAACCTACAGGCGTCAACAAGTTCAACAACAGACTCCAAACCGAGATGAGCTTGACTCTTTCCAATATCGACAAAGAATTGCAGAACGACTAATTTATGCATCAACATTACCTCAAGCTGCTATGTATGAAGACATAGAAGATGACGAGGAAGAAGTAAGAGCGAAGAAAAGAAAAAAGACAACACTTCACCCACCACATGACTTAAGAACTTCTATGACTCTTCACATGCCTACAATCCCTGAAAAAGGAAAAAATTTTCGTTGCAGAATGCCCGGTTGTTCGAGCAACAAAGCTAGAGTTAAATGTTCTCCTTGCAAGATGCATCTGTGTTTTACATTTGAACGCAATTGTTTCAAACAATATCACGATAAAACATTTGTTTAGATTTTACAGTATTACTAATTAAGTCATTATATTGTATTTTCCATTTTCATACATGATTATGAAACCAAATGTTTATATTTGGTCAATAAAGATAATTTATTGAATAAAAGTAACGTTTTATTTCAGATATATTTAGAACCTAATGTGGCCTGTAGGCCACATGAAATATTTCATATAAATCATAAACCTGAAATTGAATAAAAATTTATATTATTTCTAGTCAACTAACGAGTGGACGACATGTAGTTTCATGTAAAATTATTAATTACCAAATTCATGGGTCTGAGGAGGTTAAAGTTATTAACTTCCTTGGATAATTTTTAATCATACAGTCTAGGCAACAACGTGCTCCGACGAGGCCGAAAAATAACGGAATTCCCGGCCCACCCGAACCGATCAACAACCGGCGCCTCTGTGACCAGCGGTCGCAGTAGCGCCTTTGAAGCGCCGCCACCCTGCCTAACGCCGCCACCCTGCCTAACGCCGCCGCCCTGCCTGGCGCCACCGCCCTGCCTGACGGGACTTCCCCAACCGGTCGAGCCACTTTGTGTCTATTGTTACAGGATGGAACTGGAATGTGCGTCCCATGCCGCCCCCGAGATGACTACCGCCGACCCGCCACAAGTGAAGAACCGTGGCAGTCCGCCCCACCATGGAAACGGGGGAGACGGTCCCCCATAGATTGCAATAAGACCAATAGATAGGACATCGGGTGCTCGCAGGTAAAGCCATTGCGGAGCGGCTAATACTCAACAATATGGCGGCGCGGGCGTGATTCACCCTACTGAGGAGCGATGCCTTGCACCCCCGCTCGTCACTTCGCCCTTGTCAAGCTAAAGCCGCGTTTACACCAAATGCTGTCAGCAAATGTTGGCCAGCTTTTGTTGGCAGCATTGCTATCAACAAATGCTGGCAGCAAATGTTGGCGAATTCCGAAACTGATCAACATGTGTTGACAACATTTTTGCGCTTTGGTGCGTTTAGTTGCATTCTGCATTCCGAGATGTCAACACTCGAGCAACTTGCGGCGGTAGCAGCAGCGTGCGTCATCATAGGTAAAAAGAAAAGACCAAAGAGATATTGGGTAAGGCCTTCCCTTAGGGCCAGATCTGTGTATAGTGGAAGTGACTTACTTTCAGATTTAAATCAGGACGATATTAATCCATTGTCAAGAGAGTTGAGGTGTGACGGCAGCGTTAAAAACTTCTTGAGGATGACAAGTAACGACTTTGAAAACCTTCTCACAGCTATTGGACCTAAAATTGCGAGACAAGACACCAATTACAGGCTAGCAATACCTGCACGAGAAAGACTTGCAGTGACCTTGAGATACTTGGCCAGTGGAGACTCTTACTCTAGTCTCAGTTACCTGTTTAAAGTGTCAAAATCTACAATTTCTGGAATAATACCTGAAGTTTGTGCAGCTTTGATTGATGAGTTGAAGGATAATATAAAGGTAAGTGAATACTTGTATATAACCAAGTGTCCCATGATTGCCTCCTTCCATATCCAAAAATCAAATACATATGTGATTGGTTATATTATGCTGTTAGTAATAATAGTTGTTTTGGAAATGGGTTGGTTTAAAGAAACTTAGTGAATATTTCACTCAAAGTTTAATTACATACATAAATAATACAAATAAAATCAAAACAGCTTTATTTCCATAGAAATTTAGTTACTTTTTGATGATAAACCTATAGATTGAATAATTTTATCACAATAAGCATCATTGTACTCGTCATGTTGAGGAGCCCACTCAGCAGAAATGGGACTTGCAGCGTTGATGGATGATTGGATTTCATTAGATGTTAATGGATCGTATGACTGAATGTAGGAAGATGCACTGGTTGATCTTGATGGCTCTGGACCCATCGGTAACTGTTTAAGTTCCATTTCGAACAAAATGGTATTAATCCTGTGTTTTGCAAGTGCTTGGTCCCGAGAGTTTTTAAGTTTTCGTAATTGACACGCAACGTTTTTTCCAAAGATATCAAACTCGTCTTCAATTCCTGGCTGATTTAACTGGCTAGACACTTTTTTCATTACTTGATAAGCTTCATCCACAATTGAAGCTTTCCTCTTCTTCGTCAATTTTCGAGGAGGATCCGTTCCTGTTTTAGGTGTGTTGTCGGCAGTTGTGATTGATGTGTCATTGCCCTCCTCTGCAATGTCCTCCTAAAAATAAAACCACATTACTTTACAGTTGACATTACCTTGAGTTGACAGAGTAGGTAAAAATCACTAGTTTTAAATCTTTTGCTGAAATAAACGTTTATTTTTTATAAGATTATGGTATACTAGGGGGCCTGTGCGCAAATTGCGCATTTAAATTTTTTTTCTGTTTATGAGAAACTCACCTACAATTCGAAGAGATTATATGATTTTAAACTCACAGTTACAAAGTTTTATGAAAAATTTTATAAACGATATATTTCTGTTTACAATCTGACTTTAGTTACAAATTCATCTGAAGGTAATCAGCTGTTAAATTACAATCACATTTAAAAACGTTATCACATAAAAAAAGGGACGTAACAGAGAAAACCCTTATTGTATTAAGTATATTAATTGGCACTTATATCTTGACTGTATGGATCACTGACCTCTTTAAAATACATTTCATTTTGCAGTTGCCGAATACTAAAGAAGAATGGCTACATCATGCCAAAGAGTACAACTCGCAATGGAATTTTCCGCACTGCATTGGAAGCATGGATGGGAAACATGTGATGCTACAGGCACCCATCAACACATCAAGTGAATATTTCAATTACAAAGGTTATTTCAGCATTGTTCTCCTGGCTGTTGTTGATGCAAATTATTGCTTTACTTACGTCTCTGTTGGTTGCCAAGGACGGTTATCTGATGGTGGAGTGTTTGGCAATAGTACCTTAAAACAACACCTTCAAAATAAGACTTTGAATCTTCCCGACCCAAGTTTCCTTCCAGGAAGGGAGTACTTACCGGTACCCTACTTTTTCCTGGCTGACGATGCCTTTCCTTTAAAAAATAACATCATGAAGGCGTTTCCTGGATTGCATGATAAGGCAAGTGTAAAACGTGTCTTCAACTATCGCCACTGCAGGGGCCGTAGAGTAGTGGAAAATGTATTCGGAATATTGAGTGTTATTTTCCGTGTGTTGAGGAAACCAATGTTATTGGAACCAGAGCGGGCAGACACAGTTGTTTTAGCCTGCTGTCACCTGCATAACTTTTTGCGAAGAAGTATGTCATCAGCTTCAACGTATACACCTCCCGGAGCTTTTGATGTCGAGGACCTAGCTACAGGATCATTAGTGCCAGGACAATGGAGAGTTGATGGAATGCCTAGAGACACTCTACTTCGTTTAAAGAAGATTCCAAAAAAACCTTCCCAGCTGGCCAAACAAATACGTGATGAAATCAGTGTTTACTTTCAAAGTGACGAGGGTTCAGTGCCATGGCAAAACAACTACTAGGCCTAAAATACAAATGTACATAAGGACGTTTGCACATATTATAACGTATAGTTGAATTTACAACAATAACAAAGTAACAATTAAAGTAGTGTTAATTACATTATATAATTTGTAACAAATTTTAGACCGTTGTGTTTATGTTTAACTTTTTTAACCTATAAAAGTGACATTAAAATATGTGACAATTTGATAAAATAATCTTGTTAACTACTTGCCTGCACTGTTTCATCGGCAGCCTCTTTGTCGTCAGTGGCAATCCCAGCTTCTTTAATCTTCCGTGCAGTAGTTTTATCCTTTAAAAACAGCATCGCTTTAAAATAACACCACTTGCTTTTATACTCGTCTGCCCCCGAACCACTCTTCTTCTTCTTAAGTTCTCTTTGAAACTGTGCCAACAATGTTTTCACTTTTGCCTGTACTTCCGTATTACTGGCTTTTATTTCCCGCGAAATGTCATTCCATGCATAGTTCTTTAGGTTTTTATTTTTAAAATCAGGGTCCATCGGATTCCAAAGAACTGGTTGCTCTCGATATAGGTCAATCAATTGCATGACTGTTTCACGGGACCAATCAATTTCACTCTCAATGCTGTCGCTGTTCATATTGAGTTGAGAAACACGGACACCAAACAACACAGACGTACTACAATCAACAGTCGCAACTAGAGTAGTACTGACGCTGTCGGAACGACATGGCGGCCAACCACGTGCGCTAAGGGAAGTGTTGCCAACATTGTTGACGGTCGCTTTTAGTCCCGTCAACATTGCTGCCAGCATATGTTTGACAACATTCTTTGATCTTTACCGACTACTGGTGGGTAAATGCTGCCAACACTTTTCGGTGCTGACAGCATTGTTGGCAGCAAATGTTGACGGAATTAAAAGTACGATTTTTGTAAATGTTGTCAGCTTTTGCTGGCAGCAATGTTGTCAGCTCCGGTGTAAACGCGGCTTTAAGCACGGAGCACACTGTAGACGCGCCGTGCCGCGCCGCCTTTTGGAAATAATTCCGGCTTAATAGAATGTGTTCAAATGGGAGTGCGCACACTAGAGCGCGCCGCGCAGCACGGAGTAATTCCGCTGCCAGAACTCTTGGGAGAAGTCGAGCGGAATTTGTTCCGCTGGGGCGGCACGTCTACAGTGTGCGAAGGCAGCGGCAGGCCCGGCGACAGGGGGGGCAAGGGGGGCAAATGCATAGGGGCCCGGGGCCACAGGGGGCCCGGGCCGACTAAAATATGTATTTTTATTTTTTTTTATCATTGCCCATTACCATCGGCCCAGGGCCTGTGCGGTGAAAATATTCAGGAAATAACATGCAATGTTAATTTAAACTACTTTCTTTGCTCCGATTTAAACCAATAAAATTGTAAACACTGAGGTGGCGCGAACCGTTGTGGTTGTGGCTGTCAGACGTCGGGCCCGGGGTCCGCATCGCCCAGACGCGAAGGCAGTGACTCTTCTCCACCCCCTCCCCTCCCGGCCCCTCCCCTCCTTGCTCACTACAAGTTGCAACCTGAGCGTCGGATGACAGTGATACCGACACGATAATAAACTAATGTTTCTTTCAATCTTGCATTTCTATGCTGGTTGCTGGTGGTAATGGTTTTATTAAGTTATCGTGATTGGTTGTTTTGTACACTTCTAGTTTTAGTTTGTTGTCGTGCTTAATTAGGTTTGTTGTTGTTGTTGTTGTTGTAAGGAGATTGAGATTGATTTAACCGTGAATTAAAGAAACATACAGGTGAGTTAGTAAATATTTTTATCATTTAATTTTAGAAAATAAGTTCCAAATTTCCGAAAAAATTAAAAAACTGAATAAATTTTACCATGGATCCCACATTTGATTGCGGGCCCTGTTACCAGGATCAGGCTCAGGGCCCGCTCCTTCTGTTCACTTGTCATGCTGTAGGGCATAATTAAAACATGAGATTTTTAATTTTAATGTAACGCAGATTTTTATTTTAACTGATGATTATAATATAAACATAATAAAATAAAAATTGTAAAATATATAAAATTAGGGACAGAGCCGGGCCCCCAGGGGCCCAGGCCTGGGACCAGGGGTCCACCAGCCCAACCCATGTGGAGCCATGATTTTTACCCCTCATTATAAATTTGAATTATACAGTAATCAGTTTCATAAAATAAATTAGGCTACAGTTAACTCCCGATTATCCAAGGGCTGGTTAACCTTTAAGACGATCAACAAGGTTCCATAACAGCAAAAAATACAAATAAACTTAATTATTACTGGGCTGCAAAATTTGAGACGTTGTAATCGTCTTATAAACGTACCTATGTAATAAGACGTGAAATTATAAATGTTACTGACGTTACTGTGTATCTAAATCTAAACTAAAACATATGAGGAGTAGGATGGTTAAAAATTAAAAAAACAACACATAAATTCGGTTTGCTACTGCTACTGAACGTCGTTTTAAGTTTCAATTAATCAAGTTTATCCTATTAAATCAGAGAGAACGACGGCTCATCGCTCACTCTTTTGTGGTTGTTCACATGCTTGTATGCAGTATGCACGTTAGCACGTAGAAAATATTATTCAATGACGACATAGTTTGGTATTGTTTCGTGGTTGGCTCGTTGGCTGATATATTGGTTGTTATGACAACCAACTTGAGGCGACGCATCGCATCACTAGTTGCGCAGTTTACGAGAGGGAATGGGGAGTGAGGACAGGATAAACAGAGAGAGAAACAGGAAGTAAACCCCCAATATGTTGGCAAGACAGGTAAACAATAGAGATCGCTGGGTGAACGTCTTAAAAAACTTGACCTTGGAAATCTGAGTGAGAGCGCAGCAAGCGATACAGTATCCGAAAATAGCTCAATGACTCATCACATCCCCTCACGTGTCCTGTGATTGCACCTGTCGGTTTTTGATTAGTTTAGCCCAGTTTGAGATACATTACTACTTTAACGCAGCGTTTGATAATTTACATTCCGTATTTATTTTAGCAACTGCTCGGTTTAGGCCTAGTAATCAATACTAATTTTTAATTGTCTAATAGTGTTTATGATCAATTTGATACATTTTTAAATTTGTATTTTGATATTTAGGTTCTAAAATTCTATTTCAAATATTATTTTATGATCTACCCACATCAATTTATTATTCTTGACTAATCCAAGATATTTATTTTTAGGTCCATTCACAGTATTTTATCATCATTTCGCATAAAAAACACCGTTATATCTCAAAATGGACACTTACAAACATAAATCTGGTGCTCAAAAACGTAAAGAAAGGCAAAAGAAAATTGAAAGTTCAAATAAAGGATCCAGGACATTATTTGACGTTGGAATCAAAGTAGACGTAGCTACAACTAGTTCTAACAGCGGCCCTAACGACCCTGGCGCCGCCAGGGAGAAACTTTGCGAAGTTTCTCACAGTTTTCATGAACACCCTAATACTGAAGACAGCGAAGATCTTGAAAGCTGTAGGCCTAATGCTGATGAAGGAGAAACAATGGTAGATAGCTTTACCTCAGAACCTGATCCTAAAGATGATATTGTTTTGGAAGATCACAATCGTGACATTCTAAATGCTAATGTAGATTCGGGGTTAGGAACTATAATTACCAGTTCAGATTTGGGACTTCTGAAAAACAAGGTGGTGACTGACAGTGTGATTGAGACTTTAGTGAAAATGGGTCCATCTTTGATGCCGTCAGATCTGCCAAGTGATGGAAAAAGAGCGTTTCCAAAAACGGTTCTTTTTTCAAAAAGGCCGAACGGAGAGAGCGTCAGAAGAGATTGGCTTGTATGGAGTGAGACTGCTGAGTCCTTATTTTGTTTTCCATGTAGACTTTTCAATAATAATAGTGGGGGTGAAAAACACGATTCAAATAAGTCAGTTTTGTTAAGTAACGATGGATGGAAAAAGGAATATGGATGGCGGAAGCTTTACAACAAGCTACCTTTGCATGAAACCAGCGCTTCCCACAAAAATTGCTACATCCAATGGAGAGAGTTAGAAAGGAGGCTAAGTGATGGATCAGACATACATTCTCAACTCGACTCAGAACTGGCTTCAAGAACCAAATATTGGAGGGATATATTTCAAAGATTGCTCTCCGTGGTCATGTTCCTTGGAGAGCGAGGATTAGCTCTCAGAGGGACCTCTGAAAAAATTGGGGATCCCAACAATGGAAACTTTCTGGGTCTGATAGAGCTGTTAGCGGAATATGACCCTTTACTAAGAGAACATATTGCAAAAGTAAAAAAGGCCCAAGAAGAGGGAAAACGTGTTCAAGCTCATTATCTGTCTAAAGACTCTCAAAATGAATTCATTCAAGTTTGTGGGGAAAGAGTTCGACAGAAGGTATTGGAAGAAAGGAAGAAATCAAAATATTATGCTATTATTGCTGACTCTACCCCCGATGCCTCACATACTGAGCAAACAACGTTGATCTTGAGATATCTCTTAGATTGTGAATCAGAATTTAAAATTTGCGAACGATTTTTAAATTTTGTTGACTGTAACAAAAAAACTGGAATGGATGTGGCTAAGTTGATTATTAGCGAGCTCAACAAACACTCAATTCCGTTGAAGGAATGCAGAGGCCAGGGGTACGACAATGGATCCAATATGGCTGGAATATACAAAGGTGCCCAAGCCATCATAATGGAGACCAACAATTTGGCTTTTTATAATAACTGTGCCGCACATAGCCTCAACCTGTGTGGGGTTAATGCTGCTGAATGCTGCGAGGAAGCTACAACATTTTTTGGCATGCTGCAAAAGACGTATAACTTCTTTTCTAGAAGCCCTCAAAGATGGGAGTACTTAGAAAACAGAATAGGCTCTTCTCTGCACAGTATTTCTCAAACGAGATGGTCAGCCCGAGTAGATAGTGTGCGCCCTTTCGTAAAGCATTTGCCTCTCATCATCAATGCCCTCAATGATTGTAAAGAACTGAATCTATCTGCAGAATGCAAGACAGATCTGAAAGGGCTATTGAAATATCTACAATCGTTCGAATGTATCATGATGTCGACAATATGGCTAAAGGTGCTTGTTGCAATAGACAACAAAAATAAAGTATTACAAGCCCGATCAACAACTCTAGACGTTGAAACAAAAAAATCTGAATGATTTAATAGAGGAACTAAAAGTACTGAGAGACAGATGGAGCAATCTCTACACTGAGGCCAAGCTAGTGGCAGGCAACATGGCTGAGAGTGTAGATTGCGAAACTGATTTTAAGGAAAAATGATTAAAGAAAAGAAAGATTTTTCATGACGAAACAAGGGACGGCACGGAACATCAATTAAAAAACGAAGAGGAACGTTTTAGGATT
Organism: Homalodisca vitripennis; assembly: GCF_021130785.1. Taxonomy (NCBI): domain Eukaryota; kingdom Metazoa; phylum Arthropoda; class Insecta; order Hemiptera; family Cicadellidae; genus Homalodisca; species Homalodisca vitripennis. The sequence goes on along the minus strand of NW_025776908.1, from coordinate 115,475 downwards.
GATGTCTTCTTCAAGATCTTAGACTCAGTCTTAGGGGGACTGTCTCAGAGATTCGAGTTTGCTGGAAAAATCAGCAACCTTTTCCAATGTCTTTGGAAATATATTGAGGAAGACGACAGTTTTATTGAGCAGCAATGTTTGAGTCTGTGTCAAACATACAAAGAGGATATTGAGATGGAAATTTTAAATGAATTTAAACATTTGAAATCGATTCATCGCACTAACTTGGGGGAACAAACTCTTCAACCATTAAGTCTAATAAACGCTCTAAGGAAGAACAAACTAGATAGTTTATTTCCAAATATCACTACAGCGATCCGGTTGTTCTGTTGCATACCTGTATCTGTCAGCCAAGGGGAGAGGAGCTTCAGTTTGATGAAAAGAATTAAAAGTGCAAATCGTTCTACGATGACGCAAGACCGCATGAATGACCTGAGTATTCTAGCCATGGAGTCAGATTTGGCACGTAGTTTGAAATATGACGACATTATAGAAGACTTTGCTGGGAAGAAGGCCCGACGAGTTGTGTTTTAGTCATGTTTAATGTTAGTGAGTAACATAGCCCAATGTTTCTTTATTAATTTTCAATTTATGTTTTGTACAATGTTCATTAGGTTTTGTTCATTTAATTTTTTTTAGTTTTGTTCGTTAAGTGATTGTTCAATGATATTTAGTTTTTGTTTCATTAGGTTTTCCAGGAACCTATCATTAAGTTTTGTTTTCTACTAAAAAGGAGAGCGACACGAGTTGAACTTTAATTTTAATGATTTTATTCTTTGTTAATTATGTTTTGTCCATTTAGTTCATTAAGTGTATATTTTTTAAGGATGGTGTTTTTGATTTTAATTAAGTTCAGTGAGTTTTGTTTTGTATTGATTTAATAGTAAAAAAATAATCACTACATAATTATAAACCTCAATTCTTTCCATTTGTTTAGCAACATTTATTTATATAACTTAAATTGAAGTAAATACAGGAAAAATCACGGATTTGGCATAATTTTGAAGAAGTGAATCATTTAACAAATAAGTAAATCAAGTAATGGAGTAGTAAGTTTTGGAATAAAATAATGCTTGCTATGTTAATATAACCAATATGGGAATTTTGTTCTAACGTTGGGGGGGGGGGTGAATTTTAATGTAATTAGGTTGGTTGCCTGTTGAATCTTTGGGGGGGGGGCCCCGGTCTTCATGATTGCATAGGGGCCCGAGAATCCTGTCGCCGGGCCTGGGCAGCGGAACCGTTTCTTAGCCACGGTTACCTTCGGGTGTCTTCGTACTACCTCGGGCATCGTCGGTGAGGTATAGCAGTCGAAGTAAAAAACAATCTGCTTTGTTGACCGCCACGAGTACAGGCCGTGTCACCGTGCTCGGCGCCTCGTTTGAGCACGCACACTACTGTCCTTCCCCCCACTAGCAGTCACGGTACAGTCTCACTGGAAAGCGACCACTCCAGCTAGTCTCACAACGCTCATTATTGTTTTCTTGCTCCCTGTTTGCGCTCAATACCTTGTGTTTGTGTTGTGAATTTTGTGATACTTGTGGAAGTTTTGGAGCTGCTGACATGGCAACACCGACTGTATTTAAGTCGAAGCTGGATGGCAAAGTTCTGAAAAGTCAGACACGTGAAGTTATTTCTAATTTGATGGATTTTATGAGTAGAGAGGGTAAAGAGGGAACATTTGTTATAGACCCTAAGAAAGTGAGAGAAAGAGTGGCAACAGCTGTCGGTGTTTCGCGGCGAACTCTAACCCGTATAAGTGCCGAAAAAATAAAATTAGCTGAAACAACGAATTCCTTTGAAACTCCAAACAAAGTGAGAAAGGTGCCGAAAAAGGTGACTGGACTCGATGATTTTGATCTTGGTGTTATAAGACAGACAATCAACAATTTTTATTTGACCGAGAAATGTCTACCAACACTGAAGAAAATTTGTTCAAAACTCGAAAGTAAAATACATTTTACCGGGTCTATCTCGAGTTTGAGAAGAATTGTTAGGAAAATGGGTTACAGATGGAGAAAGACCAAATCAAACAAACATATTCTCATGGAATCCCAGGATGTTGCTCACAAACGATTTGTATATTGTAAACGACTCGGCTTCAGTCTAGCTCAGTCCGCCGAGCTGATAACGTCGCTCCGCTACGCTGCCACGCGATAAACCCGCTCGAGCACGCCGCAACGTGTTGTGCCGAAAACCAGTGCTTACTAGTGTTTTTCGTATTTTTATGTCGTTCTGTGAACTTTATTGATAATGTCGTCCAACTGCGGTGTCTGTGGTAATCCTTGTCAAGTTGATGATATCAATTCCAGCGTGAAATGTGCCGGCAGGTGTGAAAAATTCTTTCATACTAATTGTATAAAGGACGATTTAGAAGGGAAGAAAACCCGCTCTGGTCGTGAATGGAAGTGTAAAGAATGTCGTAGCACCTCATCAACCCACAGCAGTGTTGGCTCAGTTTTCTACTGCGTTAACCAAGGACTTTTTGATTAGAGTTCTAGAGGAGTTTAAAGCGGATTTTTTTCGTGAGCTAAAATCCTATAAGAATGAAATGGAGGAGCTCTCTAATTCAGTTAGATTCATCTCCGACAAACTCGATGAAGCAAATAATTGTATGAAGGATATGTCAGCCCAGTTCGCGGTTATAAGGAAAAATAACGAAGAACTTAGAGCAATTAATACTGATCTGACAAAGGAAGTGGTAGATTTGAGAGACAGAGTGAGATCTATTGAACAATACTCAAGAAGGGACAACATAGAAGTCAGTGGTCTGCCTGTGACGAAGAACGAAGATGTTGTCAGCCTCGTGAAAGACGTCGCAGCAGCCGTCGGCGTAATGATTCGGGAGGATGACATCTCGACAGCACATCGGGTCCCGTCGTTCAAGAAAGAACGTACGCCATCGCTCATCGTAAGATTCGCCCGAAGATCGACACGAGACAGCATCCTCGCCAAGTACAGAGAGAAGAGAGGAGGAATGAACTGCACGTGATGTCAACCCTACTTTCCCCCAACAAAGGTTGTATATCAACGAACACTTGTCCCCTGATAACAAGGTATTTTTATCCAAACTCAAATCAAAATGTAAGGATATAGGCTACGCCTATGCTTGGTGCAGGGACGGGAGGTTTTTCGTGAGGAAAACTCAGGGTGACAAATACAAAAGAGTTGACACCTATGAAGAACTTGATAAGCTTAAGTAAACTAAACCTTATCTCCTCTATCGTACGAGAATTGCTTTTTAATTATTTGTGTTTTGGTTTTCTTTACTTTAACTTGATATATGTACATATATACACATTATCTGTTTCTTTTTTATACTTTTATGAACTCAAATAATAATTTGCCTCCTTCATCTAAATTAAATTTCACAGAATTTTTTAACCAGGAAAATGATTTTACTATTATATACACAAACATAAGGAGTATGAGAGCAAATTTTGACAGTTTCCTAGTAGAATTGCACCATGTTAAACGAAAAATTGATTTTATAATATTAAGTGAAATTTGGATTACTACTGAGGAATTGTGTATGTATAATATTCCTGGTTACAACCTTTTTGCACAGTGCAACAATAATTACAGGGCAGGTGGTGTCATATGCTATGTTGACAATAATATAGTTTGTAACAGGTTACAAGTAAATATGACATCAGCAGATGCCCTACTTTTAAATATCAAATTCAACCAATATTTTTTCAAACTCTTTTGTTTATATAGAATTCAAAGTTTTAGTGAAACAATATTTTTACAAGAATTATCCAACGAGCTTGATCTTCAAAAAAACAATTTATTGTATATAGGTGACATTAACATTGATTTATTAGGTAAAAATAGTATATCAAATAGTTATCATAGCTTACTAAATAATAACGGTTTTATATCATTAATAAACTCTCACACTAGAATACAAAATTTATCTCAAACATGTATAGATCATATTTTTGTAAGAAGTAGAAATATAAATGGTTTTGATGGTTCTGTTTTTGACAAGGGTGTAACTGACCATTGTATTTTGGGCCTCTCTTATAAAAGTAATAGCCAAAATTTTCATAATTTTGAGGTGTTAAACTCACGTAAAAACACCTTAATAGAAAAAAACTTTATTGATTTCAATTTGGTTAAAGCAAATTTGTCGCTGGTTAATTGGGATGAAGTATACTTAGAACACAATGTAAAACACGTCTTATGATAAGTTTTGTAACATTTTATGTAGATGTATAGATAAAAGTGGTAAAACTGTTACGAGTAATTATAAGTTCTTAAAAGCTAAGTCACTAAGTCCATGGATTACAACAAACATTTTAAACAAATTAGATAGACGGAAAAAATTGTACAAAATTTACAAAAGAAGACCTTACGACTTGACGTTTTCCAATTACTTTAAGAGATTCTGTTCAGATTTAAAAACACAAATTGTTATTACTAAGAACAACTTTTACTCGGATAAACTGATTAGCTGTAACGGAGATTCATCCAAACAATGGAAAATAATAAATAACTTGACTGGTGGGAATTCCAATAAACACGTGGAGAATATTGAGTTGATAGACGGAACAGTTATCGGTGAGCCGAGTGAAGTAGCTGATAAGATCAATGACTATCTTATCTCTGTACAGGCTGACCGGCCCAGAGCGGTGCCGTCTGTGAACTTGCCACCGTTACCTGCTTACCCACATTCTTTCTTTATAACACCTACAACTGAAAATGAAGTAAAAAACATTGTAAAAGGCCTCAAAAATAAAAAATCTACTGGCTTTGACAACATAAGCGTGCAACTGTTAAAATTTATTGTCAACGAAATTGCACCTGCATTAGTATACATTGTTAATAATAGTTTTAGTAAGGGAATTTTCCCTGAAAGTCTAAAACTAAGCTCCGTAGTGCCAATCTTAAAAAGCAGTAATTCTATAAAAATAGATTCACTTAGACCAATAAGCCTATTGTCAGTTTTTTCTAAGTTAATTGAAACTATTATGTTGGTTAGATTACAAAAATATCTTGATAGGTTAAATTTCTATAGTGCTTACCAATTTGGCTTTATAAAAGGTAAATCCACTGAGGACGCTTTAATAGCAGTAACGGAAAAAATATATAATAGCCTTAATTGCAAATTAAAAACCGCTGGACTCTTTGTTGACTTTAAAAAGGCCTTCGATCTAGTGGATCATGACATTCTATTAAATAAACTAGAAACTATTGGAATAAGAGGAATTGCATTAAATTGGTTTAGGAGTTTCCTTGTGGGTAGAGAACAGCGGGTAAAAATAGCAAATGTTTATAGTGCTCCAAAATTAGTAGAATCTGGTGTGCCACAAGGCTCAGTTACCTCTGCAGTTTTATTTCTAATTTTCATTAATGATTTGCTTAATCTCAATTTTCAAGGTAAAATCAGTGCTTTTGCCGATGATATTGCTCTTTTTTATTCCCACAGCGATTCTCTTGGAATTGGTGAACTAATAAATAATGATCTGTTGCTGTTAAGAGGGTGGTGTTTAGCAAACCGAATGCAGGTCAATGTGGACAAGACCAAATACATATTTTTTGATTTTTATGGTTTTAACATACCTGTTCCTTTAAAATTTCATTCAAGATTTTGTAATTTATTAAATTGTAACTGTAAAGCTTTAGAAAAAGTAAGCAATATTAAATACTTAGGAATTATATTTGATGAAAAATTTACATTTGAATCTCATATTACGAATCTGCATAGTAAAATAAGATTATCAATTAGAAAGTTTTATTTTTTAAGAAATTTTTGTAGCATTAGTCTTCTGAGAACACTTTACTTTGCACTGGTAAACTCAAGACTGCAGTATGGGCTGGTATGTTGGGGAGGTACTTATAAATACTTAATAGAAAAATTACGAACAACTCAAAACTACTACTTAAGAATAATTTTGAACAAACGTAAAATAGAAAGTTCCATTCCCCTTTTTCAACAACTGCACATTTTACCAATTCAACATCTTTTCATTTTTAAAGTTCTTAGGATTTTTTTTATCAGAAGTGGAAATATGGGAACTGACAACTTGTATTATAACACCCGATATGTTTTAAATAAGAATTTTCGGCTTCCTAAGGTAAATAAGTCAATTTTTCGTCACTGTTTTCTTTATTTAGGCCCTAAATTATACAATCAACTTCCATCCAGTGTAAAAAATAGCTGTTCCTTAGGGGCATTCTGCAAAGATACAATTACCTGGCTTTCTTCTATTCATGATGTTAACTTCCTATTTAACGTTATTGCATAAATGTATCCTTTCTGTAACTTCTAGGAATAATTTAAGTATTTTATTATTATATTATTATATATTATATTATTTATTCTTCATGGCCATCTTTTGTTCTTCTTTTTTGCTTATGTTATGTACTTGTCCTTAGTTGCCTTTATTGTCTTTTACTGTCCATGATTTGTCCTTATATAGAAGCCTACATAGAATAAAAAATAATCAGTTTTCGCTTCTTACTTTATATAAATAACCATAGATGTAAGTTTATACAGATACTGCAGTTGTAAGCGACATGTATTTTTTCTTGAGACGCTAGACTCAACGTTTTAGTTTTGTTATTCAGTGGTACTTTATTTTTATTTTAGCTGGTCACATTACTTGTACAAGTGACCAGTAATATTTCCAAACGATTTACAAGTATTGTATTATTATATAAAAAACTGGAAATAAATCATTTATTCATTTATTTATTTATTCATTTATTCATTTATTCATATTTGAGAAAAATTCAAGAATACCGGAAGGAGAAACGCCCCATAGTTTTTACGGACGAATCTTACATCGACTCAGCTCATGTTTCCGGAAAAGGTTGGTCCGATGTCTCAAATGCAGGAGTGGCGGCCCCATTGTCCAAAGGCGAGCGACTTATTTTTCTACACGCAGGAGGAGAAATGGGCTTCGTGAAAAACTGTTTGACAATGTGGAGAGCCAACATAAAAACAGATTATCACGACAATGTGAACGGCAAGATGTATTTTAAATAGCTCACGGAAAAATTAATTCCAAATTTACCTCCTCGGACTGTTGTAGTTATTGACAATGCATCTTATCACAATGTCCAAGTAGATAAGTGCCCAACTTCGAAGAACACTAAATAATAAATGCAAGATTGGCTGATACAGAAGAATATTGCATTCTCATCGTCATCACTCAAGGTGGAGCTCTATAAGTTGATTAGGCAACACAAACCGGCGCACATTCTCTATCAAATTGACGAGATTATGAAAGAACATGGACACGACATCCTTAGGCTCCCTCCATATCATCCCGAACTCAATGCCATAGAGCTAATCTGGGCTTGCAGCTCACAATGTGACTTTTAACATACATGATGTTGAGCGCCTTGTGAACCAGAAGTTTGAAACCACAACTGAAACGGACTGGAAAAAAATATGTACGGGAGGTGGAGTGGGAGCATTGGCGTTGTCTCTCAGGCCACCCTCTCCAACGCGCCGAGCACGGTGACACTACCTGTAGCGCCGAGCACGGTGACACTACCTGTACATGTGTTTTCCATCGTGCAGGAAGTTATTTCAGGTAAATTTAAAAAATATTGTAGACGTATTACCGCATGTAACATATAAGTATAGGAGTATATCCTGCAGGGAAACGCCTGGTACTATAACTATTTTGTACACAACAAACATTGAAATAGGTTATTTATAACCTCAAACATATCGCTCATGCAGAAGAAAAGTGTCACAACTCAAAATTTTTTCAAATTCGTTTTATTACGCTAAAGTACTCCTAAATATTGTATCTTTGCTGTGGAAAAATGTCACAACTGTAGTTCCACAAATATCCACCTAGATAGCAGATGTGTCACTTTTCTAACAGCTGTTTTTCTTGTTTGTCCATGAGGAAGACTGTCACTAGTCAAATTATTTAGTGTACAATAGAGCTATATGGTGGAATGATGTCAGATTTTATTATGAAAACTGTCACATTTGGACGTTAAGACTGCATTGCTTTTCTTAAGTAGTCCTGGATTAGTTACAGCTTTTGGAGCACTGACCCAAACATTAAATATGACATTGATATATACTGAGATAGACAAATCAGTAATGAGAAAATGTATTATTTATTAATTCAATGCGAGAAGAATCTGACACTGTATATATAGCAAACGAGGTATACACAATATTCACTACAAGCGTTATCGTTATTAATTACTTGTTATTATTTCAACTTTATAATGTAAATCAATATAAGAGTGCGTGTTAGTATTAGTAAGAAAGAGGTATGTTTTAGTAATATGTTACTATTTTTTATTAAATGGTATTATGACTTCCGTGTAGTATAACATAGCATTTATTAAAACAGAAAGTTGTAACTGGAGAAGATACCCAAGTGTTAAAAAATTCTGTTATTTGACGTTTGAATTTCACAGTTACATTATTTTTCAAGAAATCTTCTAGAAAAATTTTGGTCAAGTTTATTTTTTCATTATTTGATTGTCAAGTTGTTGATTTGTACTATATATTCTTTTACTAGCCAAATGAAGTTAGCATCCGGATTATTAATTTTTCGGTCGATAGAATCATAACCTGATGTAGGAAAGTCATAAATTTAAAATGTTACCTCAACTCCAAACGGTTTTGCTCGATTACAAAAAAGTATGGTCGGGTGTATGGTAATTAATTACGGGTATGCAACTCTTACTACAGCACACAATTTACATTCCATTGTTTGGTATAAACGTGGTTAACGGTATTTGTTACTAAGTTACTATCCAGATATTGGTTAAATATCGCACACTTCTTGGCGATACAGGCCAAGCTTTAAAGACCAGGTGGTACACAGTAAAGAGGTGTGAGTCAACTCATTTACAGAAAGGCATACCTCCGCCACCCCTAACACAATGACTTGTCTCGGGGTCGCTGACTTTCACCTACAAGAGAGAGGGTTGATGGGACGAGGGGGTTGTTGGCTGTTCTTGGAACCGAGGCCTAGCCACTCATATAGTCGTCATTTTTGCCACCTCTTGTCAGTTGTTCGCTTTCTTGTGACCTGAGAACACGTGCAATTTGTAGCTAAACAGTGAGTTTACATATGGTTTGAATAACTTGTACTCGTGTTGTTCGACATGGCCGAGCGACATGTATGTAGTTATAGGAATTGTGATAATAGCTATGACAAAGTGAAAGGTTTGAAAATGTTTAAATTTCCGAAAAATTCATGCCGTGAGTGGGTTAAAAACTGTGGCAAGTACCTATATATTAATAAATCTTATTAGAGCAAATATACTAGTTAAAAAAGTGGGGAAACTCGTGACGGAAGTTCACGAAAGTCATTAAGCAACTCAACAGGGTTTCATTTAATTTATTTACACATTTGGTCAACTTTGTAGACTTTTAAATTGATTTAGTATTATTGATATTCCCAGAACTAACATGGCTAAGCATATGTCTACTATTTATATTTTTTACTATTTTTACTCTATCATCTTTAATTCCATCACCGTATATCTGATCAACCGAATAATTAGTTTTTGTGTGGTTAAATCTTATAGCAGCGCTATCTATGAATTTGAGATTTATTTAACTTAGTATCAGCATAAATCAGTAACATTCTGTGCAACTATAAGGTATAAAATTATAATCCACTGTGTATCATGAGATAATCATTTCTGGGATAATCCCATCATCAGGCATCTTAGTACACCTTTCTTAAAACATTCACATTTCTTCAACATGAACATGTAGTAATCTTCAATAAAACTCTTCACTTTCGTGGCGTAAACAATTATAAAATAAAAGTTGAAATTTAAATTGACCTAACCTAAACTCAACCGTACACGGTAACTCTCACAATCCCCAAATTAGATGAAACACATTGGATTACGGCAAGGCGGTAAGTGAAGCATTTTATTGTTATCACATAATCCGGAGCTACATTATCAAGGTAAAAAGGTAACACTGATTTAAGAATTACTTTTGGAGACATGTTATTTATTTGCTTAAGTGTTCGTAACCCTTTTTTCAAGAAACCCTGATTTGATAGGAGTGTCCAACAAAGCTTAATACTAACAAAAAAGTGTGTGAATATCACTTTCAAAAAGAAGACATTCTTCCGAGTGGCAGACTAATTCAAGGAGCCATCCATACCCATTTGTTTTTGAACCAGCAGAAGAACCACCAAGAGCAACTACGTCGGCAGATGTGATGACGTCTCCCCTAGAATTAGCAGTCGAGCCATAGTCACCAATGAGATGGGATAAGATCTGCCGTAGAATCGGTGATAGGTTCTGCAGTCAGCACGTCTTCAGCAACATTTTCAGTACAACAATCACCAGCCGCCGGACATTGGATTCAAACCGCGTCACCTTTACATCGCAGCAATTTTATAAAAGCCAAAAGATCGTTATTTGGAACTAATGTTAAGACAACTCTTGAGCGTAAATTGAAATCGAAGGATATAGACTTGGCTACCAAGATATCCACTATTTCTCGGTTGAAAAGAAAATTAATGAATACGAAAAAACATAAAAAATTTGAAGAAAGAAGGATAAAAGAATTTTAAAGTAAAGATGCAGCAGTGCTGTGCAACGTGCAGTTTAAAAGAAAAAGGCAACCCTGGACGAAAGACGAAAGAAAATTTTCCTCAGCTCTTTTCTTAAAGAGTCCTTCAACGTACAGATATGTATTAAAAAATATCGTTCTTCCAGGCATGTCCACTGTAAGGAAGTGGCTTTCGAGTAATGAGATGTTCCGGACTGGCCTTAATAAAAGTTTAATATCAAAAATTAAAACAAAAGCCTCTACCATTTCAGATATGGAGAAAGCCTGCGTTCTCATGTTTGACGAAATGTCAATATAAAGGACTTTGGAATATTCTCCCAGATATGATTTGTTAGAAGGATTCGAAGATATAGGAGAAAAGAAAAGAAAACCAGCAATGGGTAGTCAGGCTTCAGTTTTTATGATTAGAGGTCTATATTACCATTGGAAGTTACCCATAGCATATTTCATATCAGAATCTGGATTATCGTCAGATACTACAAAAGAAATGGTTGAAGATTGTGTCAAGAAGTTAACTGAAACTGTCCTTTGTGTTAAAGCAGTAGTGTGTGATCAGTGCCCAAGAAATACTTTAGCTTTTAGAAAATTAGGCATTTTAGAAGATAAGCCATACTTCTTAACCACAAACCAAAATAAAGTGTTTGCACTGTATGACGCACCCCGTTTATTAAAATCACTGCGCAACAATCTGTTAACGCATGATTTTAGTCTTCGAGGAAAGGTTATATCTTTTAGTGACATTAGAACACTATGAAATAGAGTGCAAAAGTTCAACGACGAGATCAGCTTATCAACTTACGCAAGCACACATATGGCCAAACAATTTTGAAAAAAATGTCTGTGTCACTTGCTGCTGAAGTTTTCAGCCATACAACAAGCGCCGCTATCAAAACCGCTGTTAAAACCCAGCAAATAAACAGCAAAACGGGTTTCAGATACCGCTGAATTCTTAGAAAAAATTAACTCTATTTACGATGTCATGAACAGCAAACAACTAAAAACAGTAAATCCTGACCGATGTGGATTAAGCAAAAACTGACAGTCACACAAGAAACTTATTAATGGAAGGGTTGGAATTGTTTAAGGATTTGCGAAAATTAAATGCCAAATATCCAGAACCACCATGCTTCAAAGGATTCAGACTAACAATAAATGCAATGCTACAACTATTTGAGCATGAAGGATGTTGATATTTGTTAACATCAAGGCTAAACCAAGATCCAATTGAAAACTTGTTCTCCTCTATTCGTCAAAGGGGTGGGTTCAATAGAAATCCAACAGTAAGAGTGTTTAGGGGAAGCTTGCGGATCGCTATATTGAATCACAGTTGATGGAACCTCCAAGGAGTACATCGTATGATCCCGATATGGACGACTTACTCGATCTCCACACAACACTGGAAGGTGGTAATGATCAAGGTTAGTTCATACACGTTTATTATTTAATATGTAATTAAATTCATATTTTGAAATTCACTTATTAATATTTATCTATAAGTGGGACTTTAAAATTATTAAAAACGAACATAAGGTAGTAGTTGAGCGGGTTTTATATCCACTTAACAATACTTTTATTCTATAAAAAAGAAAGCTGGGAAAAATGTTATATCCAAAACTTTTTTGTTTTTCAAAGACGTTAAAATTGATGTACTTTAAAAAATAGAAATGGTAATTTGCATTTTTTTATTTGGGTATAAAATATGGTTGTTTGTAAACGCTTACATGTTTCATACAATTTTAAACTTAATTTTATTTTCAAATTAATTATAAAAGTAAAAATTATTTATCTTTGCAACTGCAGTATGTGTGTTTTACACGTAAATTCCCAGTAATGTAAATTTTTGAACTGCCATTTTTAAACAACAACAGATATTTCAGTTTCGTTCTGACAAAAATATTTGATTTATCAATGTCTTTACGATGAGAACCTGGAACCAAGCCCGCATGGCGCATGAAAGGTAGAGAATTTTTATAATGTTCTTGAAAATTTAACTACACAAATAAACTGTCAATAAACCAAAACACAAAATTATAACACGACATGTAAACTATTGAAAAATTTGAAACTCGAACCCCCCTTTAGTTTTTGTAACACCCTGTGTTTAAAAGACCTGAAAATATTTTTATAAGATTTCTAGTGTGGTGTCGTTTAGTTTACTATGTAAGTCAAACCGTTCTCTCACATTAAATTTCAAATACATCAGGTGAAAACCCCTGTATCAAATAAAAAACATATAACATAACACAAATGAATATGTTCAATAGGTGATAAGGTTGTCTCTGTTACTGTTGGAGGAGACGAAATTGACAGCCAATCCTCTAGTATTTCATCCAATGGAGGGGGGCCAGTTGTTGTCCGAATAATTATAGGCCTATCTCATGTGTACCAATCTTGTCTAAGGTAATTGAGAAATTACTTAAACATCAAATATGTATTCATTTTGAAAATCTCAAATTATTTAGTTCTAGTCAATTTGGTTACCGCACTGATTGTTTAACGGTTAAAGCTGTAAATACTCTTGTAAATAATGTTCTCTTAGCTTTGGAAAATAATTGTTGGGCTCAGATCACACTTTGTGATCTGAGCAAAGCATTTGATTGTGTTAGACCTGATATACTGGTGAACAAATTGGAATTCTATGGGTTCCGTGCAAAGAATTTGAACATGTTAAGGTCCTATCTTGCAAATCGCAAACAGGTTGTTATGGTTAATGGAGCTTATTCCCAAGTGGCTGATATAAATATAGGTGTGCCACAGGGATCTGTGTTGGGTCCTGTTTTGTTTATTATATTTATTAATGATTTAAGTTTTAATGTCTCTAGTTTTACTACTATATATGCTGATGATACCAGTTTGTTAAATAGTCACACAAATTTGCTTTACTAATACAACTTGGTAGAGACTACAATGAATGAAACTGTTAACTGGTTTAATGTAAATGGTCTCTATTTAAACGCAGAAAAAACAAAACAAATGTTAATAACTCTTAAGAATATTAATAGGCCTATATTTGAATCTGAAGTTTTTGTTAAGTTATTGGGGATAATAGTGGACAACAGGCTATCTTGGAAACAACACATTGATTATGTATGCAAGAGATTGTCTAGGGTTATTTACTTATTGTGTAATTTAAAAAAATAGTATCACAAAGGTATATAAAAATGGCCTTCTTTGCATTTTTTGAAAGTATTATTAGATATGGTTTAATAATTTGGGGTAATAGTACAGGCATTGATCAGGTGGTAGTAATCCAAAAGAAGGCTGTGAGAATTTTAGCGGATGCACCTGTGTTAGATCATTGTAAACCTTTGTTTGTAAATATTGGTGTTTTAACTGTTATAAATCTGTATATTTATGAGGTATTAGTAGATGTAAGAAAAAAGTCACACATGGTTTTGAAAAGAAATGATGTTCATCACTATAATACAAGAAATAAAGATAAGTTAAATGTAGATAGAGCTAGATTAGGTAAAACCATGAATTACCATACAACCTTAGGCATTAAAATGTTCAATTTGTTACCTTATGCTGTTCAAACTTTACCATGTCAAGTTTTTAATAATAAATTGTATTCTTGGCTAAAAAATAGACCTTTCTATAATATTAATGAATATTTTAGCTGTGAGATCGTTCATAAGGATTTTTAACTTTAGATTAGGCTAGTAATTTAATCCATAATATTTGACGAAGCCTATTGTAATTTTATTGAAAATTATTAATGGCCAATAAATTGTCTATTGTCTATTGTTGGATCGAGAGGAACATCACAAGAAGAGGATGTAGTCACCATAGAGACCTGTTCACAAGTGTATTTTGCGGGTTACATTGCTCATAGGTATTTCAAAAAATTTAAGTGTAGACAATAATTGCAAAAAATGTGCAACCTATCATCCAAATTAACGAACAAAAATGAACTCTTGATTCTCAACAAATCCTTTACTACAATAAAAATTGATGAAACAAGTGGACTGTTTGCACCATCCGATAGCCTTATGCACGTTGTCGATGCTTCATTTAAGGTTTTTAAGATGAAATAGGCCCACCCTAAATCCGCTCATAAGTTATCTTGTTCGAAGACTAGTAAACATAACAGACAAAGTGGTTTCATTTGACTCTATAATGTACAGTGCGTGTCAGCATAGTGACTTTGTGATAAAGTAATTTTTTCAAATTTTAGTTCGTAAGCAGTGCAAGTGGTCAGGTCATTCTACGAAAAAGAGTGCTCTAGACAAACTTAAGGGCAAAAAACACTTGGGTTATCATTGCCCGATAACAAGATATGACACCTACTCATAGTTTGGTAGTGTCAAAACAAGTAACTAGCACTAAAAACAAAAGAAATATTAATAATAACTAACTGGGCGTACTATACATAATACAGAACAGTTTCTTAAAACTATTAAGAACATAACATATATACACATATAAATATCTATTATATTATTAACTTAAAGTGTTAAAACATGTATAAATCTTACAGCATGTTCAGAATTTGGAAGTAACTAGTAATATATTTTTGCCTGGTATGTGTTAGTTTTAAGAATATTAGTTGTAATGTTTTTGTAAACGCACATCTATTTTCCAATAAAAAGTTAATGTCATCGCTTAGTTTCCAGTTTTAACACTATTTCTACTTAAGCATACCATTAATTAGCAATATTTTATATTTAAATTGTTCAAAAACTGCGTAAATATACAGGGTATTATTGTAAACGTAGGGATAGAAAAGGTTTATATGTGTAAATTTTAGTTCATGTCTCACAAGAAAGAAAAGTTTCCATAAATACGAGTATTCCGCAAATACTCTCATCTTTAGTAGTTATTACTTACACCGAATAATTTTGGACCACTACAAGAATCTCCCAGACCTGGAAAGTCAGGGAAATGTTTCCAAACAGGTGAAAAGTCAGGGGAAATGTAAGAGAATTATAAAAAGTCAGGGAAAATCTTATGTCCATAAACTTAAGAATGCAGAAGCTGGACAGTTATTTAAAGTGAGCTGATATCCAGAAAATTAACATTTCTTTATTTACACTTCTAACATTAATAGTTAAGTCAATCGTTCAAGCCGTTTAAAACTTCTAGAGAAAGCAGGTGGATACCTGGCAAGTGGAGCGGTTCCTAACATATTTTTATAGTAAATTTAATATTTTATTTTGACCTAACGCGAACTCTGAACCGTTTTAGTGCATTTTTGTTACACCTGAATCTTGTTTGATGTTTTACTCAGATCCACAATTTAGTTTTACAATAATTTATTTGGCTGCTTATAGTTTATTATAATAGGATATTATTTTTTTATCGACCATCAATAGAAATTTGTGCAACGATTCATCGGTTTAAAGTAGACACTGAATCTTAATTGTAACATTAAAACATCACATTGTATTATATTTCTTTTTGTTTTCAATGTTGCAATCGTTGTTATTATTGAAATTTTGTATTTGATAGCTTTATTTACATCTTGCTTTGGATTCCTTTGTGTATTTTTATTCTAACTATGTTCGATTTGGTGTTACCGTAGTTGGGGGTTACTAAAGCCGCTGGGGTAACAAATGCCAATATACATGGTGTATTTTGATTTAAAATGTTAGTAACACTGTCTGAGCTGTTTAGTGTGTCTTAGCTGCAAGTGGATTGTTATTTGACGTCAGATTTATCGACTATTTATTGAACAGTTTGATTTTGAAAGGTAAGTTGAAATATTTCTTTAAATTTTGAGTTAAATTTATCATTTTTCAAACATGTAATAACTTTATTGATCCCGGCTACAGTTTTGGATCAAAAGAATTGTAGCTGTTTGGTTTCCTAACCTCAAACTGTGTAAAACAGTGATACTAGTTATTTTAGGTTAGTATCTACCAATAGTTTTTTTATTTTTTTCCAAAGCTGTTTTGCAGTTGGGGCAACAAAGGCCACAAAACAAAAGTGGCATTTGCTACCCCATACAACATTTTTATACTATATAAAGAACAAAATACATGTAACTACATTTTTGTTTTTTGTTTCAGATCACATAATGCCTAGAAACTATAAAAGACCAATTGGGGCTAAGAAATACAAAGATTACACCGATGATCCACTAGCCAAGCAGTGGAAGAAGTTAAGAAAGGTGTTTCGTTAAAAAAGGTTGCAGAACAATTTGGAGTGTTAAGATTCGCCTTGACTACATCAGTAAAAGGAAATACTAGAAAGGTTGGAAGGCCTTTTCCTTTGAGTGTTGACGACCAACTCATTTTAGCAGAATGTCTCAGCATGTCCGGGGAATGGGGATTCCCACTAACAGTTTTAGACATTAGGTTATTCATAAAAGGATTTTTGGACCGCAGTGGACGTAGTGTTACTCGATTCAAGAACAACACGCCAGGTATTGATTTTGTAATATCTTTTCTGAAAAGACATCATCATGTCCTTTCAACCAGGTTGTGTCAAAATATCAACCGAAGTAGAGCGGCTGTAAATAGTGATACAATAAATGAATATTTCGATGAGCTCTCGATTTCTCTCAAAGATGTTGAACCATGTATGATCGTCAACTATGATGAAACGAATATGACAGATGATCCAGGTACAAAAAAAGTTGTAGTAAGAAGAGAAACACGCCATCCAGAGAGAATTGTTGATTCCTCAAAATCGAGCACATCCGTTATGTTTTCGTGGAGTGCTAATGGGCAAATGCTTCCTCCTTATATTACATATAAGGCAAGCCATCTATACGACACTTGGACCGAGAATGGTCCACTAGGTACTGTATATAATAGCTCGAAAAGTGGGTGGTTTTACCCTTGAATGTGAGCAGGAAACTCCTCGACGGGTTTTTACGCTAACTGTACACACGCACACTGGTGCCAAGCTTACGGGAAGGAAGCGTAGAATTGAAGAGTTGTCACATGCTGTTAAAGATCTTCGGCCCGTAAGTGAAATAATGACTAGACCTACCACTGATCCAGAGGAAGATGAAATAGACGTGTTTGGTAAATACGTGTCAAAACATTGAAAAAACTATCAGCTTGTGATGCAATATGCGCCCAACAAGATACTCAAGATCTTTTGACAAAATACAGGACAAAATACAACGTCTAATTCTCCACAAACTTCCACTGTAATGTTTAATGAACCCTCGGGATTACTCTCTTTCGCTAATATTGTTGCAGACTCAGTAAACTTGCAGTAATGAAATTGTATTGTTCTTTTAAATATATTCCATGTTAAAATGTGACTCACTTATTCGTATAACTTTCTTTAGTCCATGTTTAATTACGAATAATGTAAAACTATTACTTATTTTGTATATTTTGACTACCTAACTAAATTGTTTCATAAATATAAGCTAACTACGTATTTGTTGTACCCTTTCCAAAATAAGTAGAATTAGATAATTAATTATGAATGTTTCAATCAGAAATTCGGATATTATAAGTGACCAATGACAAAGTTCACCTAATAATTTGGTAGATAAAATTTATAAAAAAACATTCCCTTAAGCATGGACCAATTTTGCTTGTCTTGCTTATCATCTTTACCTAAAAATGTGTATGTTTAATAAATGTTTCGACTTACCTTCATGAACTCTTTTAGGCTCTCAGATATAGCATCGCAAACTTCTGGGATGAACTTTGACATAGCTCCCCGAGACACTCGAAACATATGCTGCAGAGATCTGTACGTGTTTCCAGTAGCAAGATAAGCTAACGTAATCTCTAACTTCAATTTAGCAGGTAGTGCGTCTCTCAATTGAGTGTCCTGTTTGGTGAAATTAGATCCAGTAGAGTGTTAAAATTATCTGGGGTTAATATGAGAAATGACCTGTACTCCTGAATATACTCCAACGCCAGTTCAGTTAATAACAGCAGATGCACCGTAAGAGTCTCTTCTCTTAATCCAGTATCTTACCCAAACGCGTGTTTCCCTGTTTATTTCTTCCTCCACCACTTCGTTTATCTCCTCTACCAACAAATCATGCACCCTCTTTAAGCAATTTCTAACGATTTCACGGGACATTTTCAGAATAAGTTACAACATGCATCTAACAATAATTTTCTTGTTGTACTGTCTCCGTATCCAATTCGGACGAGCATACTCGACTAATAAAAATGCATTTTTCAAAACTATTGCGAGTAAACTAGGCCGAGTAACTCGGCCTAGCACACTCGGCCAAGCTTACTCGACTAATGTAAACCAGGCTTTACTACTTAATGTATAATATTTATTAAATAATCGTATTCTCGTGAAAAGGGCATACATGATAAATCTGCTAACAATAATTCTAAACATTGTATTTTTATAGGAAACAAATAGTATTGTGAATGTACAATTTTATAAAGGACATTTTATTATTTGTGAAATAATTGTTCTAAACACAGTTATTGACATCAAACACAGTAAAGTCTTTGTTGAATTTTATGTTTTTCTTCCATTACTGCTCCTGTATGTAATTTCCCGTTTTTAATAATTAATTAGTTTACTACTCACTTATTTATCGCATTTTTAGTTGTTGTAAAGCAAGTTAAATAGGTGTATATAAATGCAGAACAAAACAGGCAGGAAGCAAACGCTTGCTGAGTAGTAACGTAACAACAGGGCTAGGGGTTTGAGAGAAAGCCGAGTGCCGGGCCGACCAACTCAGATTCTTTCTCTACTACAGTACAGAGCGCGCACGAAGTGGCAACACAGGACTCCAGCGAGACGGTCCGCGAGCTGCCACCACCCCTGTCGTCGCCGCTCTGGCCGAGTCAATTTTCCCTATGGCGCGAGAACTCTGTATGTACCTTATTACTCTGTGGGGACGGTTTGCTGTTTCACCTGATGGATCCAGTAACTATTCATACACCTCAAACTCAGCAGGGTCAAGTGATACAACGTCACATGATAAAACTTATTGTAATATGTAGGAAGTACTGTATGCATAATTTGTGTGTTATTTTTGAAACTTTGCTTTCTTAAGGCCGGTCCACACGCTCCGTTTTGCACAACGTTTTGTCTGCGCAGTTCAAAACGTTGCAGATAAAAAGTTGCGTGTGGACTGGAAAACCGTGCAGTTTTGATTCCATTTGGAAGACGGTACAGTCTTAGTAAAACTGAGCCAGAGAGCTCAGATTTCCTTGAACTGCGCAGGCAAGTCGGCGCATGTGGACGGTAGCGCCGTTTTCCGATCCGTTTTGCTACTCAGTTTCAATTCGTCGGGCGACAATGGCTGACCTTCGGCAATGTTCTAGGGAGTTTTTAACTGATTTTATTGCTCTGTATGAAAGTTTCCCGTGCATTTGGCGCGTAAAATCAAAAGAATACAGTGACAGGGATAAGAAGGCGGAGGCATATGAAATTTTAGCTAATAAATTTAGAGAAATTGATGAACGGCAAACCGGGAGACAGTTGTGAAAAAAATAAATTCATTGAGAAGCGTGTACCGAAAAGAATTGGCTAAAATAAATAAATCGATTCGATCTGGGGCTGGAGAAGACGAAATATACAAGCCATCTCTCTGGTATTTTGATTTGTTACATTTCCTGAATGATCAGGAGACACCAAGGCAGTCTAGGAATACCATGGAGGAAAATGAAGACTCGCAAATTGACGATCCACCAGAACAGGTAAGAAAAAAAAGTCCTTTATGTAATCACTTTATTAATTTATTTAAATACACCATTAATTGTTTAAAGTTACAACAAATTTCCTTTATGAACACTTTTTAAATTTACTTAAATAAAACATTAATTATTTGAAGTTATGAATTTATCTTGCCAAGGGACAGACCCCTCATTGTTAAAATACTCTTTAAACTGATCTCTGACCACGTTAGCATTGTTCAAAAACTGGCCTCTTGTTCCACGCTGCAGGTCGTGTAATAATTCTGGGTCACATCTTTCACCTAATTCAAGAGTACATTCAGAAATATTTTCCCGATCCATACTTTCAGGAGGGATATAGTTTTGGGGGGACCTTCTGCGCAAAAAGTTGTGTAAAACGCAGCACGCAAGAACTACAATATCAACGTTGTCCATATTCAAATTAATATTTGTGTGGAACATTCGAAATCTTGAAGCCAAAATTCCAAACGTGTTTTCAACAACACGCCTCGCCCTAGATAGGCGGTAATTGAAAATTCTTCGCTCCCTTGTCAATGTTTCTCGTCGATATGGTTTAATAAGTTCTGGACGCATAGCAAATGCTTCATCACCAACAAAAACATATCCTAACACTCTGTCTGAACTTCCAATGCACCAGGGTTTTGGAATTCTCAAATCGTTCTTAACGAGCTTTTCATAGCATTTAGTGTTATTCAATACTCCTCCATCGGAGATCCTTCCGTTTTTGCCTACATCACAATACAAAAATTCGCAATTGGCATTGGCTATTGCCATAAGAACAACACTGTGGGTTTTTTATAATTGAAATAATAGGACCCACTTCCTTTAGGTGGCACAATCCTAATATGTTTTCCGTCAATTGACCCCAAACAATGAGGGAACTGCCACATTCTTTCGTACTCAGCTGCAACTTCCAGCCACTCCTCTTCAGTCTTGGGAAACTGAAAAAAAGGAATAAAATATCTTCAAAGCAAATAAAATAATTAAATTTATTGTAACTTAAAAAAATAATAATAATAATTAAAATTACAGAGATCGATAATTGTGTAGTAAAAATGGAAAAGGTTGTAAGTGCCAAAAATAAAAAAAAATGACTTTTTCGGTGAAAAGCGAAGTAAAAGCCAAGCGTAATAAGATAGACAAGGTAGTAAGTGCCAGAAAAATTGCCCCTAGTTTGTAGAGCAGTCGGAAGATGTCAGCACCGTGTAAGAGCCGTGCGGGGTTGAAGTGGAGAACGATGTAAGTCCACCCGCCATGATGTATGTTCCTTGTCTATTCCGTAGTTATTTGCTGTTGCCGGGCGGGCAGTGACGCTACGCATGCTCGCCGCTTTTACGTTTTGTGTTGTTTTACGTAGTGATTATTTTATTTAAGTGTGTTGCGTGTAACAGGCGTTGAAGTATTTATTAGTGCAGTGTTCTATCTTACTAAAAATGGAAGCACCTCCTGTTCGTAAGAAAGTTCTAGTGGAGAGAAGACGAAGGGCTCGGGAAAAAGGAGACAGTTATGTTACTTGTAAAGGAAAGACTATCCCCGCAAAAAATCCCCCACCTCCTGAACGAAGCTGTTCATGTAAGTACCAATGCAAAAACTTGAGTAACGAACAAAAACTGATATTGTTTATGGAATTCTACAAAGTTGACGAAAAAAGCCAGGGAACATATTTACTCAACCACATGCAGATGCTACCTATTGCCCGTAGAAGACACGGGAATTACGATGATCCCAGTGAGAGTAGACGCACCTGCTCGTTTGCATACAACATTCCTGATGGTTCTGGCAAAAACATACAAATTTGCAAAAAAAACTTTAAAGAAATTTTTGCTATTTCTGAAAGGAAGTTGATTGGTTTACAAACTAAAAAAAAAACAGGATGCTTGATTTTCGAAGACAAAAGAGGGAAAACCCCTGGATCAAATGAACACAAGGTGAAGTATACAGAAAATGACCGTAATCTGGTTAGGTGTCATATAAATTCTTTCCCAAGATACGAAAGCCATTATTGCCGAAAAGTATCAAGCAATGAGTTTTTGTCCCCAGACCTGAACAAACACAGAATGTTTATGGCATTTAAAACCCAATACCCTACAAGTCCAGTCAACTATAGTTTTTATACAGAAGTATTAAAAAAAGATTTCCCAAAACTCAAGTTCAAGGCTCTTGCAGCTGATACTTGCAAAAAATGTGATCTTTTTAAAGTGCAGATTTCATCAACGACCAATGAAAGGGCAAAACGGGAAGTTAAAACTAAACAAGAAATTCACCATCGAAAAGCTGAAAAGGCCCATGTCTGCATGAAAGAGGATATTACTTTGTCCCAACTTCCAACTGGTACCGCTACAACATTATGTATGGACTTGCAACAGGTGATGTTCGTGCCCATGCTTACCCATAGCACCATGTTTTACTGCAGACAACTTTCTTGCTATAATCTAGGAATACATGTGGGGGATAATGACTCAGCGTTTATGTGTATGTGGCATGAGGGCATCGGAGGTCGGGGAGCCAATGAAATAGCTTCTTGTCTGTTTAAAGTTGCTACTGTTCAAGGCCATTTTTCTCGGAGAAGACTTGTAATATGGTGCGACAACTGTGGTGCTCAAAATAAAAACAGGATGCTCTTAATGGCAATTATTTACCTAGTTCACAAAGGGTTTTATCGCTCTATTAACTTGAAGTATCTTGTAAGTGGGCACAGTTATATGAACTGTGACAGAGACTTTGGCATTATTGAAAAACGCCGCAAAAATGCAAAAGCAATGGTTCCTAAAGACCTGGAAGATGTAGTTGCAAGTGCAAAATTTAAATCCCCCTTCACAGTTGTTTCTATGAAGACAGAAGACTTTATAGATTTTAAAGGTCTTGCAAATCAGTTCATTAACACAAAAGATCTAGCTATCAGCAAAATTTCCCACTTCCGAGTTTCTCATAAGAATCCAAGCACAGTGAAGGTAGCGTCAGTTTTGGCACTTCAAGATGATGGTATGGTAACATGGAACAAAGTTAACGTCTTAAAGAAAAAGGCCGACCTTGGCAATCTTCCCGACTTAAAGGACTTGCCAAAAATCCAGTTTAAATCAAAAATCTCACAAGAAAAGAAGAACGATCTGATAGGAATGATAGACTACATAGAAAAGGCAGAAGACAAGCAGTTTTATAGAGATCTTCTGGCAGCAGACACCGTTCCTGATGGTGTCATGGAGGTGGATGCAGACATTGAAGACAAGGACTACTAGTTGTATTAAAAGTAAGGTATTTTAATGTACAAAGTCCTAGAGTTAATAATATTAAAAATAATATTAATAATATTACGTATATTATGTAACTTTTTTCAGAAAGTCAAGACTATGACTAAAAGTGTTTTATCTTTTGTACGTATTATCATGTATCCTTGTAACATATTTTTGATGTTATGGTGTACATTAAACGCTTCTAAACAATACTGGACTTACATCCTTTTTTTTAAACTAAACCCTTCACTTACATCATTTATTAAATAAAGAAAGGCACATACATCCTTTTCCACAAAAAAAACCGATTGCTCTTATATCTTTTTCCATATTTTTTTGGTTTCCGCTTATATATTTATAGCAGAAATTGTATTATATGTTATTCCTATTGATTTTATATTTTTATAAATATAAAAAATATTTTATTAGTAAATATTCAATGTTTTAGGACATATTTTATTGAATACTGAAAATTTTAGTTTCTGGCACTTACAACCTTTTCCATTTTTACTACACAATTGTTTATTATTTCCAGGTAGAAGAAGAAGATGGGCATGAAACTGCTGCTGACGGTGGACGCAGTGAAGCGGTTGCTACTCCTCTTTCCGGAGCATCAACTTCAACTACTTCAAGATCGCACTCTTCAACTCGTAAGAGAAAGGCAGCTACAAATGATGATGGCACAACTGACGTTATAAAGTTGGTAGGAAAGAAACTCGAGTCGCTACAGGCAGAGGATGCTTTTCAGGTATTTGGAAAACATGTGGCTAATAAACTCAGAGACGTCTCTACTTCACAAAACGCCATCGCTCAGAAACTAATTTCCGACGTTTTATTCGAAGCGGAGTTGGGTACGCTTACGAGAAATTTTCAAATTGTTAATATGGCTAGCCAGCGACAAGATGATTTTAATTTAACGAATTGGCATCAACAGAATATGCCCCAACATTTGAGAATGCCAAATACTCATTATTCACATGTTGGACAATACCACTCCTTCTCGCAGCCTATGCTACGTAACTACGTCCCAGAACAACTTACACACCCTCAGGAGTATGAAACAATTGAGCAAACTCCGACAGTTTCACGCATCATCCCACAGGAAGGTAAACAAGATCAACAGACACACGCCAGTCAAGGCCTTGCCCACTCTTCCGCTGCAAACTACATGTCAACATTTCAACCAAACTGAAGTACTAGCGTGCATTTTCGTTCAGCTTAGCCTAACTTTTGTGAAACACTAATGTTACTTTTAAGGTTCATATACATCTTTTATAGACAATAGCATTATGATATTATCAATATTGTTATATGATTGTAATTAGCAATGCTTAATAATAAAATAAACAATTAAATAAATTATTACTTATCTTCAAGTATTCATTCTTCAGCACCTTGTAGTTGGCTTCACATGTTTCGGGAATGATTTCACTTAACGCTTGTTTCGATATAATTGCTGTGAATTCCAGGTCTTTGTAACTTCTACCAGTTGCCAAAAATCATAAAGTTGCTGTTAGTCTTTCATGTGCTGATATTGCTGTTCTCATACAAGTATTTTCTTTGTTGATATGCGGTGTCACCAATTCCAATAAATAAGTAAGGTAGGGGGCCCAAATATCGCCCATGTTCCTAATATCGCCCACTGCAGTAACTTGCTGGTTAGTGCTGCGATCTACCCATAAATGTTTGAACTACTAACTAGCCGTCAGCTGGAGTAATCTGTGAAAGTTTGGCAAGGTTAGCGTGTCTCAGTTTTATGTTGTGATTTTTCAAAGATATTCGCCTAAGGTGAGTTAAAAACCCATGTGACTTATTATTAGTATAAAATTAAGAGTTAAGGTAATTACAAAATGTTACTGATCCTATTCAAAAACTTCGGAAACATCTTTGGTTTAAGTAATATTTTGATCCATTTTATTTTGCGTGTTTGGCTGCAGTGGCCGCCATGTTTGTTTGAGGAGTTTGTTCCTAATATCGCCCACCGCAGTGTTCCTATTATCGCCCACTAGGCGATATTGGGAACACATTTTTTAAACATTTCGTTCTTTGTTTTTCAGATGGCGCATAGGAAAACATGGGATAAATTAAAGATGAAGGAGGCAGTAATTTCAGTGAAAAATAAAGAAATGGGTTTGCTAAAAGCCTCTAAAATATTTATGGTGCCTAGATCGACACTAAAAGATTACGTAAAAAAAAGTGAAGACGAACTAGAAAAGCTTCTTTTAGTTCCATTGGGGCGAAAACCTGTCTTGCCGACTGAAATGGAGGATGAGCTTGTAGAGTATTGTCTAAAAATGGAAAGGTCTTTTTATGGGCTCACAGCAAAAGATATCAAAAGAATGGCCTTCCAACTAGCTATACGAAACAATATTGCCCACCCCTTTTCGCAGGAAACAAAAAGTGCAGGAAGGAAATGGCTACGGCTGTTTTTTAAACGCCATCCTGAGTTGTCATTACGGAAACCACAACCCTTGTCCTTGGCCAGAATAAAAGGATTTTCACCTGAAAATGTGAAAAAGTTTTATGATATTCTCAAGCCAGAACTAGAGCGCGTTAATTTCTCACCAACTCGGGTATTTAACGTCGACGAGACTGGTGTAACAAGTGTACAGCACAAGAGCATGCGAGTTGTATCTTTAAAGGGGAAAAGAGAAGTTCATAAACTGTCATCTGCCGAAAGAGGTCGCCTCATAACCATTGTTGCTTGTATGTCAGCATCAGGAAACTTTGTTCCTCCAATGCTGGTGTTCCCACGGAAGAGAATGAATCCTGAACTGATGGATGGAGCTCCTCCTGGCAGTATTGCTGCTTGTCATATTTCAGGTTGGATACAGACAGATTTGTTTACTAAATGGTTTACACATTTCATTTCTTACGTGAAACCAACTAAAGATGATCCAGTGGTGTTGATTCTTGATGGCCACACAACTCACACTCGCAATTTAGACTTGATCGATCTAGCTCGTGAAAATGGCGTCTCATTGGTGTGCCTCCCTCCTCATTCTTCAGACCACATGCAACCTTTGGATAAAACGTTTATGAAGAGCTTCAAGACTTACTACGCTCAGGAAATTGAGGAATGGCTGGTAAACCATCCATTTAGAGCCATTACGGTATTTCAAATAGGTGAGCTTGTTGGAAAAGCCTATGAAAAGTCGGCTACATTATCAATCGCCACAAAAGGGTTTGCAGCTACAGGGATTTTGCCATTTAATCCTAACATTTTCACCGATGAAGATTTCCTCCATCACCAACAAAACACTAGAATGGAAGAAGAAGTCCAAGAAATACAGACACCTCAACAAAAATCGCCAAGCTCAATCACAGTTTCCCCTACAGACATCAATCCTGTACCATCTCTTTCTCTTCCAACAACATCGAATTCCAGGGCTGGATCAGCAGCTGTTGTCAGTGCTTCCCCCTTTAAAAATGCACTACTTGGGTCTATAGACAGGACAACGAAAGGTAAACGGCAGTTGACTTATGACTCAAGCAAGTCTCAGGCAAAGAAGAAGAAGAGAAACAGAAAAAAAGGGATGCCGTCTCCTGAATCAACTGATGACGACGAAGACCCACCCTATGTGTCAACGGATGACAGTGACAGTAGCTATGGTGATGGTGATGATGCTCAATGTGGACTTTGTGATGGATTTTACTCAAGTGACAAAAATGGTGAGACTTGGTTAAAATGTAAGAAATGTTTCCTATGGTTTCATGAAGCTTGTGACAAAAGAAAGTCTAAAAAACAAAAGTTTTATGTTTGTCAAGATTGTAGCCAGTAACTTTTTGCACAACAAATCAAATAATTTTGTACTACTATGATTAAAATTCTTTTTCAAACAATTTTTAAATGTTTCTACTAATTTTCCAATACTATTCCCATATGCGATATTAGGAACACATGGTGGGCGATATTAGGGACACTTTTTTTAAGTTAAAACATTCAAACTTGTCTTATATTTTTTTTTATGTGAAACTGTGTTGTTTTAGAAAAATATAAGTTACGTTATAAGGTAATGGAATACCTACTTTAAGTATTTCAACAATTATTTGAACAAAATGACCCATAATTAACCATTAACTTAAATTTTCCCTTAAGTGGGCGATATTTGGGCCCCCTACCTTATATGTGTCAATGTCCATTCGCAAGTAGTTCCGCCAATCATTAGGTTCATCACGTAATTCACGCAATAATTTGATATGGGAAAAGTGCTGCCTTTTTAGAAGCCACTTCCGCGACAACTTTGAACGTCGGGTACTTCTGAGATGTTCCAATCTTTTTTTTTTAACAATACACATCGCGAAAATCGACCAGAGTAGTACCTCCTCCATGGCGATCTCACACAAAACTGAGCAAAATATACGGATATGTCTGTGCCGTGTGAACGCTCTGCAAATTGCAACGTTTTCATTCCGTCTTAAGACTGCGCAGACAAAACGTTGTGCAAAACGGAGCGTGTGGACCGGCTTTTACAGGTAAAATACATTACATTTTTGAAACAAATAGCCTATTGCTTATTAAAAAAGTCCTGAACAGCGATATATTGTTAAATAATAATTTATTGCTGAAAACACATTTGATGTTGTTTTCTAACCGAAGAAGAAAAAAAATTTAATGAGTAAATTGTGGTTTCTGAAAATATTAAAATTTACAAAACATTATTTGCATATATGTAATAAAAACTACTTTCTTGTAAGTTTATCCATATTTTGGTATTTAGTAAAGACTTAAGGCGCGTTTACACCGGACCTGCAACACGTGTTGCCAACAAAAGTTGCCGACTTTTCAAAAAGCGCTAATTTTGGCTGCAACAATGTTGTGTTGCCGACAGATTTGGCGTGTCTGCAACACGATTTTTGGTTTCCACCGAGTGTGGAAAAACTGCAACAAACGTTGGCAATTTTTTGTTGCCGACAAAAGTTGCAGTACAATTAGCGCTGCAACAAAAGTTGCAGACATCCTCCGCACCGCTCCCTCCCACAACCTGCACCACGTGACTGGACTGGCCGCCGGTGTTCACTTCACTCGTCGCCGAGCCGTGTGTTTACAACCAGTATTGTTTGTGTCAGTGCCAGTGAGTGACTGTAGTAAGCACAAAGCACAGTTGTATTTATTGATATGTAGTGGTCGCGAGTAGACACTATACCGTTGATAGAAAACTACAGAGATCGACCAGTGCTGTGGAATCCTACATTGTTCGAGTACAAAGATAAAAACAAAAAAAATAATGCGTGGGCTGAAATTGCGAAAGAATTAAGAATTAACAAGGCAGAGGTTCAAAGTAAAATGAGAAATGTAAC
Organism: Homalodisca vitripennis; assembly: GCF_021130785.1. Lineage (NCBI taxonomy): Eukaryota > Metazoa > Arthropoda > Insecta > Hemiptera > Cicadellidae > Homalodisca > Homalodisca vitripennis. The sequence continues at coordinate 86,823 of NW_025776908.1, read as the reverse complement.
GACACAGTACTACAGTTAATGGAAAAAGGCAAAAAGTGGTGCAGGAGCATCCAAAAATGCTAAATGGTTTGTATTTGACCTGCTGCATTTTTTAAGAGATAAGACAAATCCTCATCATTCTCGTGAGTCAGAGGAAATACAAATACAGGTAAGGAAAACATTTCTACTGTAAACGTAAATTTATTGCCTTTAAACAACAATTACATATTTTATTTTTAACATAAAGTACACTACAAATTAAAATTGACAAAACAAAATATACGGCATATATAACTTTTTACATTTAGAAACACATAATATTCCACTTTATTGATACCTGAAAAGGGACAGTTTCATGAAGTTTTATTATTAACACTAACCAACAAAGCTTCTGCGGCACTCATTTCAATCTAACATAGTTTTGTATGACACTCCATCGACGCTGCACTGCTCATGTACCCTACCAATGTTTTTGTTGTTGGGTCGAAAATAACACGGCTTTTAGCAGCAGTCTTTTTGCCAGGGCACTGAACCTTCATCACTTATGAAATATGCACTGAACTCCTGGCGAATAGCTTTTGCAAGTCTAGAGGGCTTTTTGGGGACTTTTTTCAGTTTTAGCATTGTTCCCGTCGGCATTCCATCAACCCTCCACTGTCCAGGTACAAATGTGTTTGTTGCTGTATCTTCAAAATCAAATGTCCCATGTGGATTGTATGATGCACTAGACGACTGGCTTTTGCGTAAAAAGTTATGCAAATGAAAGCACGTCAGCACAATCTGTTCAGCTCTTTCTGGCTCAAGGAGGAGTGGTTTGCTTAACACTCTGAAAACAACAGACAGGATTCCAAATGCATTCTCAACCACTCTCCGTGAACGACAATGGCGGTAGTTGAAGATCCGTTCTATACTGTCTTTGTCGTGAGATCCTGGATACTGTTTCAACATATATGGCCGTAGTGGGAAAGCGTCGTCAACTAACAGTACATAAGGTGCAGGAAAACTTCTACCAGGAATGCAGGTACAATTGGGAAGGTGTAAGCTTGAGCCTTTTAGCATTTTGTTCAACGAGCAGTGGTCAAACACTCCGCCGTTGGATATTCTCCCTTTGCATCCCACTGATACGTAGATGAAACAGTAGTTTGCATCGACAACGGCTAATAACAGTATGCTAAAAAATCCCTTATAGTTGAAGTAGTCACTTCCTGTGTTAATGGGATCTTGTAGCATAATGTGTTTCCCATCCATACTGCCAATGCAGTGGGGGAAATTCCACAGCTTGTTATATTCATCAGAACGGTGTTTCCACTTTTCTTTAGTAGATGGTAACTGAAAAAAAACACACGTTACAGTGTATGGAGTAGTGCCAAAAATTTCAGTGTCTGTTTTTGTGTTGCAATAATAATATTTTCATTATTCTGTTTATGACATCCTCATTAAGCATAACAGAATTACATTATCCTTACAGCGTTTTTGGTTGCAGGACATTGAACAAGAACAAAATAATGTTGATGACGTGGGGGAATCAGGCCGAAATAACGAAACGCCTCGGAGGTGTCTGCCGATGCTCCTCCACTTCCTGCAAATCCTACCCCACCATCTTCAAAACGACCAAGAAAAAGTAGGGCTCTTAACCCCATGGCACAAGAGGCTTATACAGTAATGAAGACGTTAGGAGAAAAGATAAATACTAAAGACGAGTTTGAAGCATATGGTGTTCATGTCGCGTGCCAATTGCGAAAGCCACCAACTTACAAGATCTGGCAGTAGCGAAGAAGAAGATTAATGATGCTTTATTTGATCTTGAAATAGCCACATACAATAGACAACTCAATCCGAGTACACCGTCTCCCTCTGTGGATTTCCGTTGCAGCACACCTGGTTCCAGATCGACTAATTGTACAGAAACCTCATCAATACACGCACAATCTTTGACATCGACCTCTGGAAATCCTAAACTTACAGATAACGATGAGGAAGAACTTGAAGAATCTGTGTTAATTTTGTCTGGAATGTTGGGGAACCCTGTAGAGGATTTCTATACACAGCTATAAAATCTTACTGAAATGTTTAACGATACTTTGTTTTTATGGTTTTCAATACTTTTTTCAATTATTAGTTGTTTAGGAGTACACTCATAAATACAACATTATATAACTTGTAACTGTACTACCTATTGGTTTGGTCTTTTCGTGCCTACCATACATCTACAGAAGGGCAAAAATATTGTTGGTCCATTATTTTAAATACAAATATTTAAAAACATACTATTTGTTGTGTGATTATTGACAACTTTCTCAGGTGGTCTATTCTACATTCTTTTGAAAATACTTACTTAATTAAGAGACATTGGCTACAAGAAGGTTTTACTCTACACCATACCAGAACATAACCTACGTAAGTAACTTGTGTTTTTAAACTGTATTTAAATCATAAAAACTTTTCGTGGATAACTACCGTATAGAATTAAAATCCAAGTCTGATCTCTTGTATCTTCGATGTTGTTTGTATTTATAATATAGAAAAAATAAATGCACAGTAACTAATTATTTTACAAGAAAAATAACTATAAGCATTTTTAAATTGTAGTAGGTTACTTACTTTCACGTTATCCTTGAGCAGTTCTATTACCGCCTCACAAACCTCTGTCACAAACAATGACATTGTACTCTTTGATATTTTGATTAGATAACAAAGTGGTATATGAATCTCCACTTGCTAAAAATCGCAGGGTGACTGCGAATTTTTCTTCAACTGGAATAGCAGCTCTATAATTGGTGTTTTTTTTTTACAATCTTATGTCCTATCATGTTAAGTATTCGAAATCACTGCTAGCCATTTCTTAAAAAAATCTTCACACTTCCGTCCGTCTTTAGTTCACCTGCCAAGGGGTCCCAGTCATCTTCCTTTAAATCCTTCAATAGATCAGTTCCACTGTACACACTTCTGGCTTGTAATGAGGGCCTTACCCAATACCTACGGGGTGCACGTGCTTGAGACAAAATGACACAGCACGCTGCTGCCATAACCACATCCATGACTTCCACGCTCGCCATCTTGACTGGGCGAGTGTTGTGCTTCGCCTTTCTGTTTCAGATAAAAGTTGCAATGGGAAATTGTATTTTGTTTGCAATAAAAAGTCAGCAACAGAAAGTTGCCAACAAAAAATTGCGGGACACTTGTATTCAGCCTGCAACAAAAAGTTGGAAACAATAAATTGCAGACAAATGTCTGCAACTTTTGGTGTAAACGCGGCTTTAGTTAATAACTTACCTTAACCCTAGAGTAGACGGGCTGGGTCTGTGAGACCGAGGCGATTTTGTTTTGTTCAGAGCGTCAAAGTCAAAGTGACTCACGGTGGCGAGACTCCGTGTAGCTTTCCAAAACACTCCACATAGTGCTCTGCCGTCATTGTTTTTGTTTCCCACGTCTCAGTCTTTGCGTAGTAAGTGATTGATTATGTTTTGGGTCTGGTAGGCCCAGCCCGTCCGTTGGCGTCACGTTTATACAGATATTTCGAATTGTTCTTATTTTATTTCATCGCCTATTTTACATCGGAAAAGCGTTGATATACAACTGTTTTTTATTGTAATGAAGTTTTAGATCATTTAAATAAATATGGCTCATAGATATATTGACATAAACAGTGAAATTGACAGACTATTGTTACGAGACAGTGAGAGTGAATCTGATGACGCTGATCCAAACTTTGAAATATTCAGTGACCATGATACAGAAAGTGAATTAGATTTGGATAAAGTTTGTGAAGCAGGACAACATGAAGAGGAAAGTGACAGGAAGGGACGGTCACTCTTACAACCTTACATGTCACTTCGGGCACAAAAAGGCAACTTACCTAGGGAAATTCGAGCCTTAGCTGCAAAATTTTCGGGAACTCCTATTCCTGCAAAAGAAAACCGTGAACCAGGAAAACGAGGCAGGTGCTCTTTGTGGAAAGACAGCAAAACCAAGTATTTTTGTAAGCAGTGTAAAGCGTGGCTGTGCTTGTCTCACGCGGAACTGCTGTGCCGGGATTGCGCTGAGTAGATCTAAGATAAGGACACAACCGACACCTACAATTTGTATCTATGATTGTGAAAGTAATTTAGTATTATTTCCCCCTTCTTAAGTTAGTTATAGTGATAAAATGATAGGTTTTATTGTGTAAATATCTATTTGTAGAGTAAGAACAGTACTTGTCTTCATTTTGCTTTTCTGTATACGGAAATGTACATTTGCAAAAGTAGATTTTTTACCCCTATATAATAAGAAATCGGTTTTATTTCAGGAAGATTTTACATTCTTATTTTATTATTTAGGTCTTTCTTATTTCAAAAATATGTATAGTTTAATTTTTATATACACATCATGGTAAGGATAACGTGTTTTATTAAAACATTTAATATTTTAAGTAAATTTGCAAGATCTAATTAGCTATTTTTTTATAAAAGCACTTCATTTAATTACGAAATTAAAACTAGCCAATACTAATAAAGTCATGCCTGTATTTTAATGCAAAAATAAATTTGTATTAATAAACCGGTTAAAACATATTTTTTTCATTGTTTATATTTGTGTCTGTCAGACCCAGCCCGTCTTGATACGTAACTTTTTTTGCCCGTCTACTCTAGGGTTAAACAAACCGACAGCCTTTCTTCAGGTGAAACTGGTCTTCTAAAATATGTATCTTGTTTTTCAATTAAAGGCCTAAGCATGTTTAATAGCTCATAAAACTGTTCGGGGAACATTCTAAAATATTGGAAAAATTTCCATTTGTCCTTTAATAAATCGGGGAAAAGGTGGTGAAATTCCCCGTATTTTTTCCTTTTCTCATTTATAGGATGAACCCACATTGTTTATTGTCTCTTCTCCTCCTCTTCTGATTGGGTTCTTCTGATCATGCCTTCAACAGAAACACTACTCTCGTTTCTTTTGTCCCAAAAAAACAGAGCAGTTGTGTTGATACCCTCTATGCACCACACTGTAGAAATTGATTCGAAAAATGGCAAACCAGAAATTGTTTCTTTCTACAATGAAACCAAGTGTGGTGTGGACTTAATGGATATGAAGTGCGCCATATACAGTTCCAATAGAAGAACTAGAAGATGACCTCTTGCAGTTTTTTATCGAATGTTGGGTGTGCGCAGCGTAAACTCCTACATTATATTTTTGAGCTACCGAAACAACCCTATGATTAACAGATTTGAATTTGTGAGGCAGTTGGCCCTGAGTCTTATTATACCGCATTTGCAATCACGCCTCACAGTCCCCAAGCTTCCACGGGACTTGAAAGAAACTATAAAAAAGATCCTCCCGCAGGAAAACGAGGAAGCAGTCATGCAAGATGATGTAGTTACCAACGACAAACTTCCAAAACGGAAAACCTGCAGCATCTGTCCCTATGAAAAAAAAGAAAGACTGGATACCAATGCATCAATTGCATCAAACCGGTGTGCCTCGAGTGTAGCCGAAAGGTTTGCCTTGCCTGTGCACCAGAATGCGTCTAAGACTCGTGAGAGACAGCTCCAATTTCCCCTTGTTATTCAATATACCAAGTATAGTCATTATTCATAATGTGTTTATTATTGAAGTTTTCCTTTCTCTAAATACTCTACTTATGAATTATATTAGTCTTATACTCAATAAATACATGTTATAAAAATTTTGGAGTCTTTATTATATGAAAACCAAAGTACAATATAAATTATAGAAGTAAAGAATTCTTCAAAAATGTCCAAATAGCTCCGCATACTTCTCTCACTATCTCACTTGCAGTAGAGATGCCAATTCTGAAGTAGTAATGTAGATCAGTGAAGGTGCAACCATTTGCAAGATATGTGGGAAAAAAACATTAATAATAGCTATTTTATTATAAAAATGTAGTATAGTAAAACATTGCTTTACTAAAAAGTTTGAAGTAATTATTATAGACTGTATAAATCAAATCTGTAATAGGGAATTTAAAACTAGTAAATTTTTTTATAACTTGAAGTGCATAAAGTATATCATTTTCAGCTAATATGATCATTTCGTGTTCTCGTCGTTTTTAGTTTTTATGTTTACACGTTTCAGCAGATGGGAAGAATTAACGTTACTGAAATACATAATAAAATTCTGTGTACAATTGTTGTAAATAAATGATAATACACTGAAAAAATTAAAATAAATAAAATAATTGACACTTGTGGAGATTTGAAACAATCTTTAAACATTTAATAGTTCCTTTTATTCAGTCAGCCCCTAATTATAATATGTTGTGTACATTTAATTTTTATTGTTTTAGAAACAGTAACGAAGAGATAGACCAATCTCCGCGATGCCTTTTCAAAATCCAAAAAGAAGCTGAAATACATTAAGAAAAGTGGATCTGGAGCACCTACCATAAAAAAATATGTGTACGCGGACCAAATGCAGTTTTTGGACAAACTGTATCAGTCTAGGAAAGTAACTGAAAGTTTGGAAGACTCTAATGTTAGCAACGATAACGGAGGTGATGAAGTCGAGCAGATTCAACCAGGTTTGCAAGAAACTGAAGAGGTAGTAGGACTAAACCGAAAATGCAAGAATCTAGCAAGTTCAGGTAGAAAACGCCTGTTCATGTTTGATGACATCTTTTAACTTCTCGTGAAGTTCATCAACCGAAACTGTAGACATTCTAAAGAAATTAAAGAACTTATTTCCATCACGTTGAAGTTCTTCAAAAAGGGTGTGAAAGGTTCCCACCTGTTCCCTTGTTTTATTAATCGGATGTATCCAGCACTTCCGCTTAATCCTACGACGCTTTATACGGCGGTATAGGAACCACATAGCCACAACATCTTTTATTCATTAGAGAGAAGCAATACAACACCCACTACAGCACACCATATACTCGAATAACTTTCTGAAAGGTAAAAAATCGATGTGTGTACAAGCGGCACCCAAACGATAAAATATCGCCCGTTATTTTATCGGACGTCCAAATTCGATGTGTGTGAAAAGAGGCCTTAGACGAAAGGGCGTTTTTCACACTACACGACACGTCAACAGCACTACAAAAACACGGCACCGGCACGGCGTCGTCGGCAATGTAATCTTATGCCGGGTCCACACCAAACCAACAAAAGAAAAACAAAACAGCAACTCAATGTTTCCCAACATTTTTGAAACAAAAGCGAAACATTTCGGCAACAATTTTGTTTTGTTCGTGTTTTCAACAACTTTTTGTTTTCCCGTCGCCTGGCGGTAAAGATCAAACTGTTGCTGTTTTGTTTGTGTTTCTGGCAACTTTGTTGGTCTAGTGTGTACGCTTTCCACAGGAAGAAAACAAAACTTAAAATTTGTGGTTCAGTTTGTCTCGTGCTGTGTGCAAAATGACTTCATCGGGAAAAGCAATAAAATGGAGTGTTGAAAATACATGTAAATTAATCGAACTTTATAGAGAAAGTAAATTGTTATGGGATGCCCGACACCCTGATTATAAAAATCGTTATAAAAAGGCAGACGCCTTAAAGGAAATAGGAATATTGTGTAATGTTTCTTCAGAGGAAGTAGACAGAAAGATAAAAAACATCAATACCCAGTACCAAAGAGAATACAGAAATTATCAGTTATTGAAAAAATCCGGAGCTGGTAAAACTTTCGTTTCGAAGTGGTTTGGTTATTCACTATTAAGTTTCTTAAAAGATAAAAACAAGCCAAGACCAAGTGGGAATATAGGCGGATTATCGAATACACAGGTAGATATTTATTTATTTATTTTTATTTATTAGATATAAAATTTACATATATTTATGCATTATTTATTTACTTATATTTATTCATTATACATTCTATCATTTTATCCTTAAAAATCAGTACTTTTGCTCAATAGATTAACAAAATTTTAACTGCCATGGAACTTGTTATTAGTTATTAATAATTAGAATAATAAATCATTAAATCAATTAAAAAATCATTTTCCCCTAAAAAATCAGTACTTTTGCTCAATAGATTAACAAAATTTTAACTGCCATGGAACTTGACCTTGCTCAGACATAAAATATTCAGCAAATTCTTTTCTTATTTCCATAGCTTCTACAGATGATTTTCTTGCAGTCTGTTGTAGATTAAAAAACGACTGTAAAGTTTGTTGATCTTTTCTCCATGCGCCATCTTCTAGTGTACCACTATCAATATGTTCTACATCAAAGCTGTTTGGTGGATTATATTTATTTTTCGACAAGACACACCTTAGATAATTATGCAAACAAATGCATGCCAAAGTCACTTTTTCTACCTTTTCTGGTTGTAACAGCATTGGTTTGCGAAACACTCGAAACACAGACGCTAAAATGCCAAACACATTTTCAACTATTCTTCGAGCACGTGAAATTCGGTAATTGAAGACACGTTCTATTGACCCCTTATCTTGATGGCCGCTATATGGTTTCATAATGCATGGTTTAAGGGGGAAAGCATCATCTGCGACTAAAACATAAGGACTTTCTTTGTCCCTTCCAAGAAGAACACGTTTTTGTGGCAAATTTAGTTTTCCTTCAACCAATAGTTTGTAAAATGGCGTATTTTTAAAAACACCTCCGTCAGAGATTCGTCCTTGACAACCAACGTTTGCATACAGAAAATTATAATTTGCGTCAACAACAGCAAAAAGAACTACACTGAATGTTCCTTTATAGTTAAAAAATTCACTGCCACTGAATGTAGGTGCCTCGATTACAATGTGCTTTCCGTCCATTGCGCCTATGCAATGTGGAAAGTGCCAAATCTTGTTGAAATCATCGCTAACTTTTTCCCATTCCTCTTCACTTTTAGGAGTCTGAAATAAAATACAAATTAAATTTAATTGAAAGTTCTTATTATATATTTTTTTTTAATATACATTTTTTTAATATATTTTTATGCAGTTTTTAATAACATACATTCTTTACTTTACAGGAAAGTGATGATTCAGACAGTGATGAAGAGGCAAAAGAATCCGAAACAAATGACGATGATACCGCTAGCGTCAGCCAGAGTACAAGTAATATGGGAGAATTACAAGAAAGCTACGAAGATTTGCAGGCTCAAAAGGAAATTACTGATAAAAACACCAAAAGCTTAAAAGCAAAATCTACCACACCAAAGAAAAGAGTTCTAACCACTAGTGAGAAGCAAAATGCAGAAGTTTATGGAATGCTACAAGAAGTATATAAAAAAAATCAGCAAGGAACATCTGTACAACCCGATGATTTTGATATATTTGGTGAGCTAGTTGCTAGAAAAGTGCGAAAACTTCGTACTCCTTATGCGCAAGCTACTGTGCAGCATTTGATCAATGATCTTCTCTACAAAGCAGAAATAGGAGAATATGACCAACCAAAAAACACAGAAACTCAAGAGCAATTGACACCGTTCCTTCATTTTCGATCTCCAATTGCAGTTCACACTAGTTCTACAGATACAAACAACCACAATTATATGAGTCCAGATAGCATTCGGTCTTGCGCAAGTACCCTTAGCGTTGGAACCTACTCAAATCCAGGCGGCATACAACCTTATTCAAACCCACCCAGCGTTCAAACCTACGAGATACTGACTAGTCCGTCTTGCTCATCGAATCAACATACCACCCAGATTGATGAATCCTGGCCAGCTACGCGGATAACAACAAATGAATCAGCTCAGTCATACATGTAATTTTCAGATACATTCCAAATAAAAGTTATTTTAAAAAAATCAGTTTATTTTTTAACAGCTACCTATTAATAATGTTAAATTTTACCTTGACATATGTATTTAGGGCACTTATGAGAGCATCGCAGGTTTCTGGAATTATTACTGATATTGCCTGTTTGGATACTTTGAAAAGATACATCAGACTCTGGTAATACTCCCCAGTTGCCAAAAATCTTAAAGTAATCACTAAACGTTCTGTTACACTAATGGCATTTCGAAAATTTGTATTTTTCTTCTGTATCGAGGGTCCAATGATTTCTATTAGATTTTCAAGATCAGTACTGGTCATTCTTAAAAAGTTTTTGAAGCTGCATCGCATTTCTCCACTAATACCTCTATCGTCTTTTCTTAAATCTTCCAATAGTTCCTCAACATAGTTTTTTTGTCGGTTCTTCAAGCTCGGCCTAACCCAAAAACGTTTTTTCTTTTTTTGGTTTAGGAATAGAAAACCAGCTGCCATAATAAATAATTCATTGTTCCTTTGTAATTCCAAATTTCGAGCTCGCCACATTTTCTATCGGGATCACAAAGTTGACTGATTTTTGTTTTCATAATGTGGACAGCAGTTGACAATTAGTTCCTGTTTTCGAAAACTTGCAGTTTTGTTGTGTTGCTGATTTGTTGGAGTTTTTGTTTTGTTGGTTTGGTGTGGACCCGGCATTATGAGGGCGTTCACACAGGTGCCGTGCTGTTGCAGTGCTGGCGACGTGTCGGGACATGCTGTCGAGCTGCAGTCCCCCCGACTTGGCTGTCGCCGTGCAGTCACAACTCAGTCCTGGTCTGTGTTTACTTGTAACGCACAGTGCTTCTTCGTTACGCAAAATGGAAAGTAAGGAAAGTGCTTCGTTTAAGTACGATGTTGTTTCTCTCATTGAATTTGTTGAATCGCATCCGTGTCTGTGGGATAAAACTAATGAGGATAATAAAAATAAAATAATCAGAGAGAAGTCGTGGAAAGAAATATTTATAAATATTTCAATTTCTGGAAGATGGGTACGATGAGCTAAATATTGTAGAAAAGAAGAAAGTTGGTAAGTTGGTTTAGCTGTAAATAATTTATGAGAAATATATCACTATTTGTGATATACTCACTATTATTGTGTTAAACTGATCAGCTGTTCATAACAACAACCAAACAAATTAGGAATGATATGATCCCTATTCCCTAGACACAACAATAACTAGGAAAAATGTTATCTAAGAAAATGCGATTTTGTTTCTTTACATACAGTACTGTTAGTACAAACTGTGCATTAATGAAAGGAATAGGGATCAGATGATTCCTAATTTAGTTGGTTGATGTTGTTTAAGAACAGCTGATCAGTTGAACACAATATTAACCTACTATACACTAGTAAAATGAGCAAACTTCATAGCATTCTTTACATTTACGTTTATTATTATTTAATTTAGTACATAGCCTATCATAATTTTCTCAGTAAAAGGGTTTTTTATAAGTAACATTAATGTAAATGTTTGGTTCAAACAATTGTACAGATAACCCTTTTGTACATAGTATTATTAGCTGTTTCTGTAAAGGACTCTAAGCGTGGTGTGCATGGTCAGACAAAATCCGCTATACTTCCCTTCTTTTTGGTTTCAGAAGTAAAGGCATAATTGGATTTTGCGTTAAATCTACTAAAAATTCTTATTTTTGTAACAGTTTTGTAAAACTACTGTTTTTTTAGTTATTGTTTTTTAAAAACAGCCGCCATTTTGAAATTAAAAAGTCAACTCAACTTAATTTTTTTTACTAATAGTTCTTATTAATGTAAAGAGTTGTATGAAGTTGGTCGAAATCGGTTGGATGGTTTTCTAAATATACATTTTTTATCACAAACAGATAGACATACAGAATACGGAATATGTTTTGACCAAATTAATGGTAGTTGTCGGTTTGCTTTAATCTCAGTAACAATACCCCAAAAAAATAGTACAAGAGTTTTGAAACACCCTGTATATTTAACTTAAAGCACAATCATATACATACTGCAATATGTATACAAAAAATTTGATACAATCTTGCTTCATGTATTATTCACAAAGTTTCTTTAGTTTCTTTTATACAATAAAACACTTCTGTGTAGAGCAACATAGATTTTTCCTAATTGCCAGGACACTTCACCGTCTTTATAAACAAAGTAATTTGCAAAACAAGAACGTACACCTTTACCGCATTTACCAGTTTTGACAGATAAGTTTCTTAATTGACATCCAGGAGCAATCATTGTATCATCTTCAGTATCGCCGTCTCGTGTACGCACTATGTTATGTAACACAACGCAAGCTTTCACAATGTCTTTTGAGAATTCTTTTGAAACGTTAAGTGATCTATGAAAAATTCGCCACTTATTTCCCAAAATACCAAAGGAACATTCTACATATCTACGTGCTCGATGTAATCTGTAGTTTGAAAATACGTTGTTTCACACTTAAGTTATGACTGGTATATTCCTTGAGATTATGTTCGTTAATAGAAAATGCACTGTCAGCTACAAAACATACGGTACTTTCAATCCCACTGGAGGAAGCGGCTTTGCTTCTGGAATGTTCAGTTCACCCTTTGTTAGTCTCTCGCAAAAAATCATATTTTGTAGAATGGATGAATCACAGTCTTTTCCAAATGACCCAATATCAACATACATAAATTTATAGTAAGAATCAACAACTGCTAGAAGTACAATAGAATAGAAAAGTTTGTAGTTGTAATACATTGAAACTGAGTTTGCAAAATTTTGGATCCGGATGTGTTTACCATCAATTACACCGAGGCACATAGGGAAATTAGCTCTTGTTTTGAATTCATCTGCAACTGATTCCCAATCTTCTGTTGTCAACTCTTTAAGGTAAATTCCACGGAATGTGTTCCAAATTTGGCTGCATACAAATTGAATTATGTTGCTTAGCGTTGATACTCCGATCCGAAATATGTAGTGCATATCTGTTAGTGTGTGTCCCGCAGCGAGGTACCTGAAAAAGGTTTCACGTTGAATACAAAGTTAACTAAACGTGTGGATATATATTACAAGTACGAATTCGTTGACGTTGTTTTTTTATTCCTTGTTTCTCCCTAAAAAAACCATGTTTTTTTTAATAGTGGCAGTTTTTGCCCCATGTAAATAATGAGTGTAAATAAATTTCTTTATTGCCGTAATAACAATTTTTACAACATTGCATGGCACGCGTCAAGTCATGTAGGTATTTAAATAAAATAATATTGTAATGTTTACAAAGTTATATTTAAAATTAAACAAATAAAAGAAAGCACTTAAAATTTTAATTCTCAAATAAAACAAAACTTAAATAGAGAGAACATTATGGCTTATCATGTAGGCCTAAAGCCTGGCACCCCCCACTCAACGGTTGTACCAACTAACCTCCCCGGTCCACGAACTCGCCGACGGAGTAAAAGGCCCCTTGCACCAATAGGTTCCTTAGCTTCCTCTTAAACAGTGGTTGCCCATTTTCAGCCTGTAGGTCAAAAGGCAACTTGTTTGATAAGTTTGGCCCCGACCTCAGATGGCAGGGCTTCGAAAGCCCGGAGCCTGTGCTGCGCTGGTCTTAATGCATCCCTCCCTCTAGTGTTGTAGTCATGGACGTCTCTGCCCCGCGTCACTTCACAATTGTAACGACAGTACAGGACAGTCTCGTACATGTAGAGGGATGGGAGCGTCAATAAATCGAGACTTTTGAAGTACTCCCTGCAGGATTCTCTCATTCCCATTTTCGAGATGATTCGGATTGCTTTCTTCTGAAGGACAAAGCACCTTTGGAAGTGGGTGTTTGCGCATCCTCCCTACAACGTTATGCCATAAGACATGTGTGGATACACAAGGCCATAATAGGCCATTTTTAGAATAGGAATTGCACAAAATTCTGCTAACTTTCTCAGAGCAAAGATGCCCGAGGACTTTTTGGCGCAGACTGCGTCTACATGATTGTCCCACGTTAGACTTTTGTCAATGTGAATTCCTAAGAATTTAATGCTGTCTAGTTCTTCAATGACTGTGTCATTTAGCACAACTGATGGACCACAATCATGGGACACTCTCCGCCCCGAGAAATAGATGAAATTGGATTTTGAATAATTTTGTCTGCAGATTGACCCTAGATAAGAACTGCAGACAAGAATTTGCACTTACAAAACATTCCACTTCCAATGAGGCCCTGCATTTACTCTGAAAACAGAGAGTTGTGTCATCTGCGTACTGAATCATTTGGCCAGATGATATAGATGACCTGAGGTCATTAACATAAATTAAAAAAAGAGCTGGGCCGAGTATTGATCCCTGTGGGACCCCAAATTTTACGAGGGCGTTGTTTGATGAAACGCCATTTATATGGACTTTTTGCAGGCGGGAACTCAGGTACGACTCAAGCCATGAGTGTGGAGTACCTCGTATCCCACAGTCATGTAGTTTTGAAATGAGAGTCTGGTGGTCCACACAGTCAAACGCCTTATACAGGTCAAGAAATACGCTTAGCGTAGGTATTTGCCTGTCCAAGCCCTTCACAACAATGTCGATCAGTTTAGTGACTGCATCACTTGTCGATATTCCCTTCCGGAAACCAAACTGTTCCTTACAGAGAATATCATGCACGTCCAGAAAGGAAAGCATTCTAATGAGAAATAACTTCTCAAATATTTTTCTGATTGTTGGAAGAATGGCAATGGGCCTATAATTGCTTGGAGATTTTGAATCACCTTTTTTGAAGAGTGGAATGATTTTTGCATTTTTTAGGCCGTTTGGAAATTGCCCAGTTTGGAAAGAAAAATTAATCATTCTGGCCAATGGTTTCAAGATTGTGTGGAAACACTGTTTAAGAAGCCACCCCGACAACCCATAAATATCCCTAGAATGCTTGGCCTTTAAGTCCCGGATCACTGCAGCCACCTCACCCTCTGTAACAGGTGTTAACATCATCGACGCTGCTGGGCTGCATGACCCCCTGCTGCTGTCAGAACTTGACAATGGCACATTACCACTCTTCACCGCCACATCTACAAAAAATTTGTTTAGCATGTCCGCAATCAAGAAGGGGTCTCTAATGGCATTTCCTTCAAATATCAGCTCTGAAGGAGAGACTGGGTTTCTGTATTTACTTTGTTTGTTAATTATATACCAAGCGGTTTTTGATATACAGGGTTGTCCAAAAATATGTTACCACTTATATGGGTTTCACTTTTATTTTATTAACATAATAACACACACTATTTTACAAGTCCAAATGAAGTTAATGTACTCATTCCACCTGTATTCCTTCGTTCTCAATGCATTTATGAAGTCTTTTCACCATACTGACCATAGCTCGTTCACACATTTCCTTAGGTATGGAGCGGACAACCGTGGTTATGCGTTCTTTAAGGTCATTAATGTCAATAGGTCTTGTAGCATACACACGTTCTTTCACCATTCCCCATAGCCAGAAATCACATGGAGTCAGGTCTGGTGACCGTGCTGGCCACGCCAATGGTCCAGCTCTTCCAATCCAGCGTCTACCAAATGTATCATCCAGGTAATTTCGAACCGCTAAGGAATAATGCGGTGGTGCACCATCTTGCTGAAAGTAACCAGATGTTAGGATACGTAGGGGAAGATTGTCTACAACAAAATTTTGCAACATGTCTAGGTAAGAATCTCCCGTTACAGTCTGTGCATTAAAGAAATATGGACCAAGTACTCCAAACTTCGAAATTGCCAACACACCATACGTTAACTTTCGGAGAGGATCGTGTGTGCTCTCTTCGATCATGGGGATTGTATGTACCCCAAATGACGCAATTGTGCTTATTCACATTGCCGCTTACATGAAATGTGGCTTCATCCGACATAAAGAACACAACATTAGGGTCTATGTTCGTCATTTCTAAGAACACTTCTGCAGCTCGTACACGAGCAATTTTATCAGCATCAGAAAGCGCCTGTACCATTTGAATGTGGTACGGCTTCATTCCCAGGTCTAAGTGAAGAATTCTTAAAACACTAGTCCGCGCGATTCCGGTTTCCATTGCTACTCTCGTACTTGACTTCTTTGGGCTATTAATAATTGTGCCTTGAACATTTATGATGTTATCTTCCGTTCAAATACTTCTGGGACGTCCACTGTTCCCTTTACAATCATTGGTCACAGCCCCTGTGCGCTCAAATTTCTCATGAATTCGACGGATAGTTAAACGACTTGGAGGATCCTTCTGAAACCATTGTTGAAATTTGTTTCTTACAACTGAGGGAGATCCGAATACTTCCATCCAAGCTGCTACCTTTCTTCTCTCTTCCAAAGTAAGTCGGGTGGTCATATTTAATCTGCAACAACAAAAACTTAATGATTATATAATACCATTTAAGTGGTAACATATTTTTGGAGTATTATTAGAATGTCTCAGTTTTTATTATTAGAATGTCTCAGTTTTTTGTTTACATCATATGCCTTAGCTGCCTTAATTACTTTTTTGTAGATTTTTTTATAATTTTTAAAGAATGTTTGGAAATGCTCATCTGTTGTTGTTCTTGAAACTTGGTAATATTCTTTTAACTTTGCCCTAGAGACTAATATTCCGGTAGTAATCCAACTACTTTGACAATTTTTATGTTTTTGAACAGTTTTTTTCTGGGGACATGCAACATCTAGGTAATAGCTTAATACCCTATTAAACGATATAAACATGTCGTCAGCTCCAGAACAACCATCAAGGCAGTCCCAAGTTTCTTTTTCTAATAGCTTACAGAAAGCAGCAATATTCTCAGCTCGAGTAGCTCGGGAGACGACTGTCTGTGGCGGGAGAGTAGCAGGCGCAAAATCCGTCAAGGTGACCAGCTGCGCATCATGGTCCGAGATGGTTGTGACAATCAGGGACAACGCCACAGATGGCATGTTGGTGATGACGTTGTCAATTGCGGTGGCAGTGGTAGCTGTCACCATAGTCGCGAGTTTACGGACCAATACAGATCAAATGTTTTCAGGAGATCCCCCAACTTCCTGGTTTTCATGTCTCTTACATTGAGTACATCAACATTAAAGTCCCCAATTATTATAAACGATCTATTTTTCTGAAAAAGAATTTGCAAAAGAAAACTCATTTGGTCCATGAAAACATCGAAATTACCATCAGGGGATCTGTAAAGGCCGATCAAAAACTTTTTGTTTTTTTTTGCATTAAAAGTGAAATGGATGCCGCTTCAAAGTCCTTTTCAGAACAATTCACATTACATCCACTTTCATACTGAATTCCCTTTTTCACAAACAAAGCAATACCCCCACCTTTAAAATTACTTCGTGCAAAGTAATTACTCAGGTAATAGTTTTTCCAGTCGAAACTGGTGAATGTTGCATTCATTGAAGTGATGCTCAGTAATAACCATCACTTCGGGCATGACTTCGTCTGCCATCAAATTTAAACAGTCAATTTTATTTGTAGGGGCCTGAGAGTTTTGGTGCAAAATTTAGAATGTTGAATTTGTTGCATTTTGTTGCATTGATTTGGCAGGGGGCGCCGAAGTCGAAAGTCTACGCCCTACTCTACAATGTTTTTTTCTAAAACCTGGCTTACTGCTAAAAAATGTCTATGGTCGGATGGAAACTCGCTTACGCTCTCGGTGGACATCCGCCGGTCGCCGATCACAGAGTCCGGATCGCCGCTTCCCACGTCCCTGGCCGCCGCTGGTGGCGAGGATTCAGGCTGATGTCTCTCGCTGGTCATCGTCCGCCTCAAGTTGTCGCTCTTCACCGCATCCGCGTAGGTGTCAAATGGAAGTGTGACAGGTTCTGGCTCTGGCCTCTCAACCGGTAGTGGCATCTCTATTCCGAAGTTATTGTGTGGAACTCCATTCAGCTGAGTTAACTGCTGGTTCGCCGTTGCAGCGTTGCTGGAAGACTCGCACCGTTCTCGTCTCAAGTTCTCGATCGCCGACAGTAGTTTATAACAAAGAGCTGCCTTGCCTTGCTCGTTGAGATGCTGGCCGTGTCTGGTGAAAAGACGCAGAAAAAATCTGGTGACATCTACAACACACACACCTTCTTTTTCAAGTTTTAGCAGTTTATTGTTAGTTTGTTTTATTTCCTTGTTGATACGGCAGTTATAAGGTAAGTTGTGTCGGTGAAACAAATTAACCACAATGATTGATTTTGTTGTGATGTCTTGTCTGCCAAATCAGAGTTCAATAAGTTGTTCTTTTCATCAACGATCCCCATGTCATTATTTCCAGCAATGATTACAATCGGATCTTTTCCCTCAATATTTTTCGTCATATCTGCGCTATTTTTAAGCACATAGTCCATACGCGCTCCTGAATTTGCACAAGCAAAAACTGAGTCACCGTCTTTTATTTTTTTTCTGGATAATCGACGACAGGCCTTTAGCATGGCTGTCACCGAAGATGTTAATGTTGAATCGGGTATTGCTTGTTGTTCCGGATGTCAGGCAATTCCGATGATTGAGTTTCTTCTCGTCGGTCTTCTTTTTATTGCCTCTCAGTTTTTTTCTTCGTTTGACAACTTTTCGATTCACTGTGCCAATATCTCTCCCACACGCCACTTCCGCCCCCCCACAGCCCTCCTCCTCAAGGACAGAATAACTATTTCTTATGCTGAGGTTATCAGGATAAATTGGAAAACCAGAATTTCTGATCTGGTCATCTTC
Source organism: Homalodisca vitripennis (assembly GCF_021130785.1). Lineage (NCBI taxonomy): Eukaryota > Metazoa > Arthropoda > Insecta > Hemiptera > Cicadellidae > Homalodisca > Homalodisca vitripennis. The sequence goes on along the minus strand of NW_025776908.1, from coordinate 68,510 downwards.
CATCGTACGTATTGTTGAAATCAACTTTTTTGTTTCATTCTGTAGTATTTCACATTTTTTACATGCAGATTGTTGAGTACATGCATCTTCTGTTTGAGTTGATTTTATGTGAGTTACCTCGATGTTTGTTTGAGTTTCCGCACATTCCTTTTTTGTTTCGTATTTTTCAGTTTTTTTAGTTTCTTCTAACTGACGGGTGAGATCTTGAATTTTATCTACTAAATTTGATTGGAGAATGGTTAGTTCTTTCACTCGAGCAACTAATTCATCTTTGCTTTTTAAATGAATGTCTTCAGTCTGACATGCTATATCGTAGGGTTTCTTTGCGAGAATACTCTGTCATAGAAGAGGCGAGGCACATAGGCGAGGCACATAGAGATGCGCTGGCGGCAGCGGACGCGGCGGCCGCGGGAGAGGCGCGACCAGCTGCGGATGGGGAGGGAGCTCCTGCTGCTTTACTCAGCGATCGCATGGTAGTTGGATGGTCTCCTGAATGTTTGTCGTTTAAGACTGTAATAATTTTGGATTTGCTTGCGTCGGTTCTTATTGACGCGTTACAAGAGCGGCCTAAACAGCGCCAATTAATATCTCCGTTGGCATACGTTCTCTGCTCTCTGTATTTGTAGATGTCAATAATAATAAAATCATTTCTATTTTTATTGTTTTCTAGCGTAAAGGACATTGTTGGAATTAGTCCAAGTATAAACTCCTTCAATTCGCCGATACGCTAAATTTGCAGTACACAAAAAGGTCAAGACTGCGTTCAGCAAAATTTAGGGGTTTCACTAATTCAGAGTACCGATGGCTGGACAACTTGCTACGGGAATAAGCCTGCGGGCAGGGAAACTTGGTGCCGGTGTTAACCAACCTGAATCCGTAGTGCGCATGCGCAAACCAGGTTTCGGTGAGCGTGACCCTGCTCCAATCTGTTATCAAAAGGGTCTTAGAGAAATATGAGTCAATTATTTATTTCTAGACACCGGAAAACTCACGTAATTTCAGCTTTTGTTTACTACGCCCGGAAGTCCTGTGCACTAAACCTCTTTCCCGCGGCACTTTAAACTGTGGTATGAAAACTAATTTATGTACATTACATTTAATTTTGTGGAGCACTATAATTTTACTGTTGATCATGTAAGGCAGTTCTACCAACCCTAAGGTCACCTAAACTACATCTGATGATGAGCCCAAGGTTGTTTTCTCTTTTATTATGTTTTTTTTTTTTTTAGGCGAAAACATCATGAAAAGTTGGGGAACTATTCGAGATGGTTTTCATGAGATCTCTAAAACCTAAAACTGAGACAAAGCGCAAAGAAGAAGTACTTGTACAGCGAGCATCTAAATTTCTTGTTAAAATAGCACAAAAAGAGGATGCTACAAGCAGTTATTCTACGACAAACGCTGAATGTGGCGAAGAAGTTGATTCTGAGTCAGCGTTGCCTTCGCCAGTACCATTAGTTTGGCCCACCGAATGTGAATTAAGCATCAACATCCCAGAAGTACAATCGAAAACAGTCCAACAATCATTTAACAATCACTTTAAAACAGACAGAAGCTGAGAAAAAGGCAGTTGGACCCGATCGAACATGAAATTTTGAAAGAGTTGAAAGGACAACCTGCTAATGAAAGAACCGAGAACGAAATTCAAGGCAGGGTGCACACTGAAGAAACCTGTTTCAGGAAACCGATTTCATGAAACGAGAAACTTTAGTTGCTTGCAACAGATAGGTTAGATTAACGCGAGACTGTGCACGCTGCGTTTCATGAAACTGTAGTTTCATTGATTTCTTGAAACTGGTTTACACGCAACCGAAAAAAACAGATTTCATAATGGCTTTAGTTTCATGTTTCAAGTGATTTTAATACCATGTATGACTTAAATAAATTATTAAAAGTGCTTTCCACAGTATAAAAGTAATACTATAGTGTCGATACTTATTTTTTTCGATTTTCGGTACCAATACCATTGATACTTATATTCATTAAAATTGTGTAACGTTTTTTAATGACACATCTCTAACCTAATATATCGAAAAGAATTTGCTGTTTTAGTATGGCAGAAATTTATTTCCAAGGGAAGTTAGCAGAAGCTGTCGAAAACCATTCTTGCCTCTATGATTTCCACTTAAAGGAATACAGCAATAGGGATAAAGTACAAGGAGCATGGCAATCGGTGGCACAAGAATTGAACTCATCAGGTATTTATATTTATTATATATTTAAATATAATAATAACACGATAAACAATATGTCGACTTTAAAAGACAATACATTATTGAATAAAGCAGTTAAGCCTTTGCACATACTTTGCAACAACAATATGGCCTGCACCTAATCCCTGTTTTCATATGTCAACTTCCATTGTGGCGGAATTGCTATCCCTGGAATCAAAAAATATGTTCTAAGATAATTCCTGATAGCCTTTGCTGTTTTCAAATTTTTGTCAACAATACGATGACATACATTTTCATCACTGCCCTTAAATTTTGGCAAAGAAGTTTTTAAATGCAACACCTTCTGATTTTCGGATGTAATTGTGCGAAACACACGCACTTGCAACTATAGGCTTGACCACTTTCTCAGAACAACCAATAGGGCCATCAAATATACGGAACTGTGACCTTAGCATTCCAAAAGCACACTCTACTGTCTTGCGACCTAAAGTCAACCGAAAAGTGCAAATTCTTTGTTCATCTGTCAAAGCAACTCTTGGGTAAGGCTTCATAAGGTACTTTTTAAGAGGAAATGCCTCGTCTGCAACAAAGAAATATGGGAAAGGAGCCTCATTAGTGTCAAAAGGTAGAGGATATGGTCGTGGTACATTCAACTCATCTCGATCCAACCACCGACCTAAACGTGAAGTACGGAACACAGCCCCATCACTGTTTCGTCCTAGATCTGCCACATCAATGGTTGTAAAACAGCCATCTGCATCAGCACATGCCATAATATGAACAGAGTGGTAACCTTTATAATTAAAATAAGCTAATCCTGCGTGTTTACATTTTTGAATTCTGAGATGTTTGCCATCTATTGGACCAATGCAGTTTTGGCAAACCCCAAAGTTCCAGGTAGCGCTGAGCTATGCACTTCCACATATTTTCGTCAGGAACTGGCATTTACTGAGGTTGTAACGTGAGGTTGTTCGTTCTCCTCTCATGAAATATTGAGCCAAACATTTGAACGAGCTACCAGTAGCAAGGTACCTGAAAAATGTAAAAATTAGAACTGTAACTAAATAATTAAATTTCATTAAATGTAATTACTTAAAATAAATAATTCTATTATTAATTTAATGTTTTTTTTTCAGCGAAGGAATGCAAAGAGACTTGGAGAAACATGAGGATAGTATTTACCAGGAATATTAAATTACCCCCGTCTGGTGCCAAGGCCAAAGAGAAAAACTCTTCTACAAACTTTCATGTTCCTGAAACGGTATATGACTGCGTTAGGGAACGATCAGCCTAGTAACCTACCACCTCTAACATCTGCGGTTGACGATTCATCGGCACCTGATAACACCAAGGGAGAACGTGTTGACGATGTTGTACCTTTAAAAGAGGAGCCTGTTGAGGAAGGTGAAGAAACGAACAGAGAAACTGATGCAGAAAATTCCTGTACATTTGAAACTAGGACAACCATATCTCACCCTCCCCCCACCCACCAAAAAAGACGGACAAGCCAGTCAATGCTGATGCGGTAGTAATGGATTACATAAAGTCAAAAAAGAGTGTCGCTAGTGATAATCCTAGAAAGCAGTTTTTAATGAGTTTACTTCCAGATGTAGAAGAAATGACTGCACCACAATTCAAGAAATTTCGGAGGGAGGTTCTTAATTTGATTGATCAGGTTGCTGAACCAGGATGGCCTACATATCATCAGTCATCATTCAGTCCAATCTCAACACAGTCATGGTCGGGGGAGTCTTCACAATCAGCATCGACTGCCAATCAGCTTCTACGTTCTCAAACCTACAGTGTGGAAGAAAATAGTCAATTGTATACTGAACTGGCACCTTTTATTACGAGTAAACCCTTATAATAAGTTCGTTTTTTTGTTTCATGTTTAATGCAAAATATTAGGAAATAATAACACGGTTTTGACTTACCTCACTGTAATTGTTCTTTTTTCCTCAACACTCAAAGCTAACCTCCAGTTGGTGTCTTTCCTCGTTATAAAAGGACTAACTAATTCCACCAAACGATCAAAAAGTGGCTTCGACATTCTAAAAAAATCCTTAAATTTGACAGGATTACTGCACAAGTGACGAGCTACAACGTAAGTACTGTGCTGACGATCCCTGATCAACGGGTGAACCCAATACTTTCTTCTTTTCTTTTTCTTTAGGCTGTGGTTTCCTAGACGCGTAATAGATGCGCTGCGGCTTGTACCTCGGTTGGTAACGCAGCCGCCGTCCAGTGGTTTCCTAGACTGCGTAGAATACACACGGTTATGCGTAACATGACGTCACGTAAAAAGAAATTGCTAGCGGCTGCACTAATGCTAATACAGTGATTTAGATCATGACATGGAAATTGTGGCATTACAAGCTTCGAAAAAGCGTAAACAGTGCAGTGAGATGTTTAAAGGAAGAGATAGTGAAGGTGCTTACAATTTATTAGTGACTAAACATTTAGTAGACGATGAAATGAAGTTTAAGGAGTACTTTAGATTCACTAAAGAACAGTTTTCCTATCTTGCTAATTTAATAAAGGACTACTGTTCTACAGAACCAACAAACTGAGTGAACAATCCGATGTCTTCTGAGATGAAACTGGCAGTTACTTTAAGGTGGGTGAAATTCCAAATATAGGTGTCAAAATTATTACAGTAAAGAACACCAACACACGTGGGTGTACAAGTGGTATTACTTGACGCAAGGATAACAATGAGTAGTATTTCTCAATAAACATATTTATTTGATATAAAAAAAGACCTTAGTCCATACATTGAGATTGTACATTACAAATATTAGTAACTGTGTATACTTGTCCCGAATGGGGACATTAAACACGTCCAATTATAATAAAGTTATAAATAGCCTAGAATATTTTCAAATTGTAAGATAATAAGGAAAACATAATTAGACATTTTCTTCAAAGGAATCGTCACTTACACACAAAATAATTGGATTAATTTAGGCTAGTTGATAATGATATAACTAATTTTTAAGTTGAAGGCTTATTTTTAACATTACGGGTCCGATTTGAAAATACAAACATTTTCAGCTTCATCTAATATTCTGAGAACAGAATTTCGGTGTCACTATAACTGGTTCTGGTTATTAGCTGAATTTGGACTATATGTGCCATGTGACATAGCAGAAGAAGACCTGTTTTGAGGGAGTGTAGTTGTATGTTTGGAAAGCACTACCACCTTGATTTCGTAGTTCTATGTCACATAGAACTTACCACATTAAAAATTTTTCTTTTGGCCTCAGCTTTTTCTGCTGGTGTAAATTGTTTCATTGTTGAACCTATTGACTTTAAGAAAATGTCAAATCTTCAACTGGAACCTCAGGAGCTACGAGTTTTTCTATGGCTTTAATAAACTGAACTTGAGTTTCTTCTTTACGTTTCATCATTTCAACGATTATATCGCTTTTAATTTTTTTCACACCTTTGGATTTTTTCAATTCTAAAGGCGTGTTACCGTAGTCGTCTTGTACACCTGTGCAGTCATCCCGTGGTGAGCAAGCGTGGGGAGAGTTGTCTTGCTCGTTTGTTCTGTGCCCACTTCAACGATGAGAGGAGATACATTCACTACATCCTTAACTGCACCTGCTGAACTGTCAACCTCCTCTGTATTGGTAAATCCCCTGAAATTAATAAATCGGTGAGAGCGCTAAGCAGTTGGCAGAAGTGGAGGGTACACAGAAAATGTGTCTGGTTGCATATAAAAAAATGGCAAACTTGGCCGAACACGTTGGTTGCAGGCTGCTCTAAAATACGTCTGGTCATATAGGCCAGTCTGACAGTTGGTGCCTTTATGATGGTCACCAAACGTTTAAGAAGTTTGGGGGAATACAATCTGGCACTAGCAAAAGAACTGTCTAGTGACTGCAATGATTTTCTTGGTTCTAGATATATAGGTAGATAGATCGATGGATAGAAAGATAGATGGAGAATAAATGGATGGATGTATCGATAGGTAGTATTTTTTCAGTTGAAATAAATCCTAATGTAAACATTTTCCATATACATAATTACAGGATCTACATGTAGAGAATCACACAACGGTTATTTTACACTTACTGTCGCTCATCTTCTACGTCATCAAGAAAGCGTAATCTATCCCAATAGGTCGCCCTTTTTTTCTTCGCTGGTTGGCCTGTTCCTGAAACTTCACTTTTTCTGTGACGTTTAAAATTGTCTCTTATGGTTCGCCACCTCGACTTACACTGTTCTCCTGTAAAAAAGAGTAAGCTAGGTTATGCTATAAATTATGCAAAGAGCAATTATTAAAATAAATTTAATATTAGGAGTAGTTTAGTACCTTCTGCATATGTTTTCAGGTTTTTGGCAACTGGAGAATCATTAAGATCCATGGCGTTCTCATATAGAATTTCACATAGTGCAATATCGAAATTTATGTCTGAAGTCCTAGCATCACTAAAAAATCATTTGCAAGACACGTTTCTTCCTCCAGCATCTCAAATCAACTGGAATCAAAAGGTCCAAGAGTTCTGGGATCGTTGGCAGTTTCCAAACTGTATAGCAGGTATCGATGGGAAACATGTTCGAATTTTATCTCCTGACAAGTCTGGAAGTCTTTTTCATAATTTTAAAGGATTTTTCTCAATCGTTCTAATTTGCTATGGTTGATGCTAACTGCAAATTTCTCCTCATTGATGTTGGATCCTATGGAAAGGAAGGAGATGCAGGAATCTTCCAAAAGTCAGTAATGGGATCTAAAGTGTCAAACGGGGAATATTTACCTTCACCTAAAAATTTGCCAGCATCAGACATCAAGCTTCCTCATGTTATTGTCGGTGATGAAGCATTCAGACTGGATAAACATGTGATGAAACCTTTCACCCAGAAACAAGCTGTGGCAGACCCCTGTAAGAGGAACTACAATTACGCCCTATGCAGAGCCCGAAGAGTAACGGAAAGTGCATTTGGAATCATGTGTGTTGTGTTTAGAATCTTCTTTACCCCAATTAATTTGAAACCTGAAACAGTAGATTTGGTAATATTTGTGTGTTGTTGCCTCCACAACATGTTAAGGAACGAGTTCATTGCTAACAACCCCCAAACTCCTACACATGTCGTTGTGGATGAGGTCCCAACAAAGGACATGATACCATTGGTTGGAACCGGCAGATTTGCCAAATCTGAAGGTTTTAAAGTGAGGAGTATGTTTATGGAGTAGTTCAGCAGTATGCATTACAAACAACACGTACAAGAATGGCAAAAACAGAAGAAAACTACAAAGTGACGAACTTATGTGGCCCTCAAGGATGTTTTAGTTATAGTAGCAAACAAGTTAATTTACAATGTAAAAAATATAGTCGTATGAACAACTTACCTGATTTATTCAGCGAAACTCCTATTTTCTTCCATATGACATCCTTCTTTATATTACTTTTATAGTCAGGATGACTCAACTTCCATAATATTTCGTTAGAAGAGACCAATTCAATCAACTCTTCGTCGTCATTGTTTGAGAATTTTACCTTCTCGACGACATTTTCCCTCCAATTTTAATTTTGATATGGCACAAGACATGTCTGTTACGCAGCGTATCTCAGAGTTGACTGCTCTGAAAGCAGTAAGCCAAAAACGCAGCTATTGATGCGCGCGCACTTGATACGTTGCCTGGGAAACCGCTTATACGAAACCCCATAAGAGAAGTGTGGTGCGTCTTAGATACGCATACGCAGAGCATCTATTACGCGTCTAGGAAACCACAGCCTTAGGGCGCTCCTACACTGGACCCGTTTTTTCTCCCGATTTGACGGTCGGCTCGGTCGGCTCGCGTCTGAAGTAAACAAACACAAGACGCGCAGTGTACCCTCCTACACTGGCACCGGCGGGCCGTCCCGGTAAACGGACGCGTCGGGCGATGCTAAAGACGGATCGGCCGAGAACCAAACCTGTTTGTTTTTTTTCGTCCGTGTCGGAGTCGTCGGGCCAGTCGAGAGTCGATGTAGGACCGTGTCATTCCTGTTTATTTAATTTGTAGTCAAGTTTTAGAATAGATATTGTGCAATGGTAGACAGAGGAAAACTGATTTCGTTAGTGCGCGATAAAGCGACATTATGGGACCAAAGGGATAAGTTTTATCACAATCGGGACTTCCGATCAAAGTTATGGGAAGAAGTAGCCAAGGAACTGAATGTCCAAGGTAAGTACTGTACAGTTCTCATACATTTTCGTTTTATCGTTTACCTACGTAACAAGTTATAATTATTGCTCTCAAATTGCAAAACTTGAGCTTTGAGCTCTTGAGCAAAAAAGCTTATCAAGTTCTTTTGTGACATCCTGTAGACAACTTGTCATTTCAGTTAAAATACCTTAAAAACAAGGTAACGCAGTTATTTGGTTAACTTCACAAAATTCCGGAATTCGTTCTCTTAAACCTATTAGGATTTTTGGTATATTTTCTAAAATTTCAAACAAGAAAAATTTGCATTATTATAAAGATCTTACCTTAGCAGTGCTGTACATTGTATGTAGGGACAAATGGGGGTAGGGGTGCCCAGCGTGATTTGTGGATCCACGAAGGTGGGCCTGGATGGTGTATATACCACTGCAGTATATGTTGATGGAGTAATGTCAGAATGATCAAAATAAATAAAGGAAACATTGTAATACAACATTGAATTTAATTGTTATAATCGATTTAAATATGTATAAAAAAACTACAAATCAATATCTAAAAATATGTAATAATGGTAAAACAGTTCTTGGAAGCAAATGTTTGTCAAACATAATTATTTTTTAAACTTTTTTTTCAGTAAGCCTACTAATGTTTACTTGTTAACATTGAAGACCATCTCATCTTGCCACGGAACACTTCCTAGGCCATTGAAGTACTCTTTGTAAAAATTTCTGACATCCTTCGCAGCGGTAGTTGCTCTATTATACCGTCGAGTAGTACCTAGATTAGGCCTTTGGTGATGTTGTACGTATTCCTGTAGACCTTTTTCTAGAACTCCTGGATTGACGGTAATATTATCTCTGTCAATAATGATGTTTTGTAGAAGACACATACATTTGATGATTTTCTCAGCCTTTCCTACTTCTGTTTCGATGGGTTTGCTGAGCAATTTCCATTTTGAAGTTAAAATGCCAAATGCACACTCGACACAACGTCTGCACCTTGACAATCGATAATTAAATATGCGCTCTTCTTCACTCAAATTTCGTTGGCCGAATGGCTTCATTATGTATGATTTTAATGGATAGGCATCGTCGCCTACCAGAACATATGGAATGAGTGTTTCACTGCTGGTATCTATCGGTGAGGGAGCAGGCAAATGTTCTGAGAAATTTTCAAAAAACTTGGATATTGGTGATGCTTCGAAAACTCCCCCGTCGCTTTGCTTTCCGTACGCTCCAACATCTATGAATATGAATTTACACTTGGCGTCGGCTACTGCATGAAGGTTAACTGAAAAAAATTTCTTATAGTTCAAAAACATTGTACCGCTTTTCCCAGGAGATTTTATTCTCACGTGTTTTCCGTCTATACAACCTACACAGTTGGGAAAGTTCCATTTCTCCTTAAATTCTGCTGCAATTTCAAGAAATCTTTGTTTATTAGGCACTGGTAAGTGGACTGGGGCAAGCTGTTCCCACATGCAATCACAAACTTCCTCGACTATTTTTCCGACGGTGTAGTTGCTCATGCGAAATGTTTCGCTCAATGCTTCAAAGGACATGCCTGTTGATAGATACCTGAAACAATAATACAACCTCAAAAAATCGATTAAAATTAGGAATAAATATTAACTTCACTTGTTTTAAAACCTATTTTTCAAAACTAAAGACCTACTATCTGCTAATTTTTTTATATAAGTTGTGATTGTATTAAAATATAACTTTACAAGGAATACGCTACTAACTGTGCCAGATAGATTGTATTTTTTTATTGCATTGCTGGTCTAAGTTATAGTTTCAAACTGGAAATTATTATTTCAGGAGACGAAGCACGGAAGACGTGGGAGCACTTGAGAGATACGTTCAGGAAGAAAGTAAAAGAAAACAAATCTGGTTCCGGAGCAAAACCAACATGGACCTACTTTGAATCTTTAACTTTCTTATTGCCTGTAATGAAGCCACGAGTGACAACTGGAAATCTCCCTGTCTCTGATACGCCTGTCAACACTCTTCTAGAATCTGAGGATTATGCCGATTTAACAGAACATGATGAGACGTCTACTCTAAATATCGACGAACCTGATGAGTCACCAAATGTAGAACGAGCTCAACGATCCGATAACACGTCCACACCTAGTCCTACTCCAGTGAACAACGAGTTTCAGCGTCCTCGGCAAAAGAGAAAGCGAGGATCGACAATACAAAACGAGGCTCTTAATTTGGAAAAAAGGAAAGTCCAGCTACTGGAAGCTCGGTTTGCTGTCCAAAAATCCAGCTCAATGGAGGAAGAGGATGAAGACTTATCGTTTTTTAAAAGTTTGCTGCCTGCACTGAAGAAGCTACCATACCTTCGAAAAATGAAATTGAAAGCTTCAATCTTCAATAGCGTCATCGCTGAGCTCGAAGCAGAAGAAAGATGCAACAGGCCATACCAATCCGTAAATACTCCTCTTTCTAGTCCACAATCAGGGAATTTTGGAGGATACAACTTAAATAATCCCTATGCATCAACTTCAAGGCCTACTACACCACATACTGAAACCTGGCCTACCCCTAATGACCAAATACAGACGCCTCCCTACACCAATACCTTCGAGAATCTCTAAGTACAAACATTAACAGATGAAACATTAATGATTAGTTCTCTTTTTTACATAAGTATTGTTTAAGCTTTTGCTTAAAAATGTTTGACCGTTTGTTAGCTAGTATTTACTTATATACCCTGTTGATAGGTTGTAACAACTTTTATTCTCATTTATTACATACATTTTTACAATTAGATTTAATTATTATAATTCTCTTCACGTTAGACAATATTTGATACATGCGCTCAAATTGTATTGTAATAGATTAACATTAAGATTATACATTATAATCTTAGTTATACAAATAACATTAAGAGTCATTAGATTCCATGGGTTATATTTATTTTACATTATTTTACAATTATATTTTGATAAAATAAAAATGTTTTCAATCCTGAATACTATGTTTATTTACTTACCTCAAGAGAATCGATAGCTTTTCGGCAGGTTCTATACAAGTTCTAAAGTTGGACCATTTCTGTAAATCTCCCTTGATGTGGGACAGTATGTAGTCATATGTTTCAACAGTCATTCGATAGTATTTCTTGAATTTGTCAGCATGATCACGTAAGGGTAAACAGGTCACATAAAACTCACTTTGGGTGTGATCTTCATTAAACTCATGTACCCAAAACTGTCTCGTGTTTGAATTTAATAATAAATTCCTGTCTAACAACAAAAAATCCGCTAAATCCTCGTCCATTGTAAAATTCAAACAATAATCAACAACAAAACTTAAACAAACTTCAAAGTGTTAAAGCCACGATCCGCACTTCTTGAGAGCTGACAGAGTACTGAGTTTCTCATCTCTCTGCCTCTGTCGGGTTGAAATACCGGCTGCAGTGTAGGAGGGTCAAATCTGATCTGTCTGATCGGAACCGGGTTGGTCGTACCTGACTGAGCGGACCGGCTCCAGTGTAGGAGCGCCCTTAGCCATCACCACAAAATAACCACATCATCATCATCCGAATCCATCATGAAACTGATGGAAACACGTTTCTGCTGTGTGCATATTTAAATTAAATGGTTTTCTTGAAACTAATTTCATGAAAACGGTTTCCTGAAACAGGTTTCTTCAGTGTGCACCTGCCTGTTATCTTTTGTTCCTTATCTGAAAGACATGAGCGAAGACGAGCTTATGGAATTACAAATGGAAACTCTGTCCACCATAAAACGTATAAAACAAAGGAGGACTACAGTCGAATTCAACTCAGGTCTTGGGTTCCCCAATGTTGGTACTAATGACTATCAAGGACAGCGCTTTTCGCCTTCTGATTGGAGTAACACCTCAAGCGCTAGCAGTGCACACATGGAACGGACCGGTCAAAACACAAGAAGTTGATCTACAAGAAGTGAGCTTCATCCAGCAAGAAGTGTTTCTGTTACAACATTAATGGATAACATTCTACATGATGAACAAAATAAAACGTACCACATATTGAACAACTTGAATCAATTCTGAACTATTTATATTTATTCAACTTTCTCACAATGTAGTAGATAAAAGTAATTTTGCAGTTACTTTAATGACACACTTCTTCAATTCCAAAATTATCTTATATAATAAAATAAAACCTTTTTTGTTAATATGTACCTTCTGAAAAAATACATACTCACATAAATAACATAAGCATTTTTAATCTTACCTTAGTGTCACTACCAACATTTCTTCCGGCGGAATCGCCATTCTCAGAGAGTATTTTCTCGCATAATGTGTTCAGTCAGATTAGTCAGTAAATAATCATATGTTGGTTTACTCATACGGAAGAAATTAAAAAACTTCTTGGGATCACAGATTAACTTCTCAAATAAATTATAGTATGCACCATCTAAGTACCGCACGCTCAAAATTGGGTGAACCCACCACTTCCTCACTGACCGACGCTTCCTTTTTAAATACAATAAATATAATCGGCGATTAAAGTTAGCCATCTCGTTTTCCACTCTTGAACCTAATTGCAGTAAAACTGCTGTGCCTTCTCGTGACGGTGCTGTCAGGAATGTAAGCACCCTTGCTGTTGCTGTACTGCTGCTGTTGCTGTACTGCTGCTGTTGCTGTTGACGTGTCGTGTAGTGTGAAAACGCCCAATCTTGGGTTACAAATCGTTGAAATCCCAGAAAGCCGTATGGGGCTTGCTGTACAACTAGGTTAGGTTTGTAATGCATGTGGCTATGAAAACTACTTTTACAGTAGCAGTAAAACTGAAAAGGCCTTCTTTGATATTAACTTACGCTGTGTTTATGGCTTCCGATCCATAGGTAAAGGGAAGGCTGCAGCGGATATGTTGTGCGCAGTCATGGATCTTCCAAAGCCACCCAGTAGGTTTCAGCTTTATAACGAAATTATTTATGAAGATACTGAAGAAATAGCTGAGGCTACAATGACCCAAGCTGCCCAAGAAGCTGTTTTAGAAAATGAAGAGGAGAAAGATATCGCAGGTGTATTTGACGGTACGCGGCCACACATCTCTGAATGGTGTATTTTCCGTAACAAGTATGGACACTGGGAAAGTTTTAGATGCAGTAGTTCTATCTAAATACTGCTCTTGTAATAAGAAAACTAAAACTAGTGAATCCCACCGAGAAAAATGTAGCAATAACTATGACGGATCGAGCGGAGGCTTGAATGTAGCAGCAGCAATTGAGGTTTTCAAGCGATCAGACGAAAAACGGGGTGTTAGGTATATAAAATATCTAGGTGACGGTGACAGCTCTGCTTTTTCATCTGTTTAGCAGGCCAAGCCATATGGTGATAGTATCCAAATCAGCAAGTTGAAGTGTATTGGACACGTCCAAAAAAGGATGGGTAGTCGTTTACGGTGATTGAAAACCAAACTACGAGGCCAAAAGTTAAATGATGGGAAACCTATTTCAGGACGTAGTAGGCTTACTGATGCAATTATTGACAGTATTCAAACATATTATGGTAAAGCAATCCGAGACAACCTTGAATATGTTGATAAAATGAGAAAGGCGGTGTGGACGACATATTTTTTATCTGCTTTCGACTGACAACTCTCCCCAGCACGAACTTTGCCCAAAGGGTGAATCGTCATGGTGCAAATAACGGGTGACTGCCGGGAACCGGACGAATTTGCAACAGCTGTTACATTGTTGTTACACGTTCTACGGAGATTGAGGTTATGTCATTGTTTTGAGTGAGCTTTACCATTTTAGTCACGATGGTTCAGTGGTCAGTTCATCATCGTGTTTTTGCATACGACACATTTATTAAAAATGGCGTATCCGTTATCAAAACACAGCGTATCTTCCGACGCCACTTTAATATTGCGCGAAATGACACGGTTCCAAGCCGGAATACATTGCTAAGATGGGTGCACAAGTTCAGAACAACAGGAACAGTATCAAAGAAAAAGCCACCCGGTCCAGCAAGAACAGTGAGAACACCAGACAACATCGCTAGAGTGAGAACTGCTTTGATGAGGAGCCCGGGTCGCTCTGCACGAAGACACGCACAAGAGCTACGCATGAAGCGCGATTCTGTCAGAATAATTTTAAAATCAGATTTGAAATTTCATCCCTATAAAATACAGGTGGTACAGCAACTGAAAGAGAGGGACTATGGACAAAGAGAAGATTTCGCAGTACGTATGCAGGTGTTGTTTACTGATAATCCTGATGTAATGATGTTAATGAGCGACGAAGCTCACTTCCACTTAAACGGTTCAGTGAACAAACAAAACTTACGATATTGGGCTCCTGAAAATCCATGTAACTTTCATGAAAAACCACTCCACTCTCCAAAAGTAACGGTTTGGTGTGCTGTAGGCCACTTTGGGATAATTGGTCCGTATTTTTTTGAGGAAAATGGAGTTACAATGACAGTGAATTATGCACGCTATGTTCACATGTTGGAAACATATCTCAAGCTACAACTTCGGAGGCGAGGTTAAACGTGGAAAATGTTTACTTCCAACAAGATGGGGCTACAGCGCATACTGCCGCTGCATCGATGCGAGTTGTGAAGAATAAATTATAGCATGCACCATCTACGTGCCGCACCCTCAACATTGGGTGAACCCACCACTTCCTCACTGGCCGACGCTTCCTTTTTAAGTACAATAAATATAATCGGCGATTAAAGTCAGCCATCTCGCTTTCCACTCTTGAACCTAACTGCAGTAAAACTACTGTGCCTTCCCGTGACGTTGCTGTCAGGTGTGTAAGCACCCTTGCTGTTGCTGTACTGCTGCTGTTGCAGTGCTGTTGACGTGTCGTGTAGTGTGAAAAGGCCCAAAGGATTAAGAGCCGACATTACGTCACATTAGACTCTGCTCTTCACACTTCCGGGAAGCGGATATCGACCGAACATCTCTCTGCAGAGTCCGGATACGAGAAGGAGCGGTACCAGCGATTTTTTCAGCTTTCTCTGAGGTAAAAGACCGTTAACCACTTAAAAGAAAAGAAGAGCCAGAAATGTGTTCAACGAGCTCTTTTGTATCACCAACAAAAAAATTTAAAATTGCTCTTGAAAAATGAAAGTCAGATGTCGTGACTTACAAAAAGAAGGTAAAGGGTCTGCAGCAAAATAGAAGACGATTGAAAAAAGGGTAGCAAGTTTAGAATCCATACTAGAATCCCTTAAGGAAAAATTAAACTTTCAACCAGAAGATTGTTCCTTTTTAGGATCAATTTCCCAGAATTCGGACTGTTTGATAAAGCGAGTGGCGGAAAACAGTAAACCCTAAAATTGAAAAGGTTTATGATAAAAGGCACAAAGCATTTGCTACCACACTCAATTTCTTGTCTCCGAAGGCATACACTTACGTACGAAAAACCTTGAACACTGCGTTACCCCATCCTCGGGCGTTACGTCGTTGGTACTCAAGTGTCAACGCGGAACCAGGATTTTGTGTCGAGGTTTTACGAGCTTTAAAAGAACATAGCAGCAACGTTTCAAGACAACCAATAAATGTTCTTTGATGCTAGACTGCATGTCTATAAGACAAAAGCTTGAATGGGATGGGCATAAGTTCCACGGCACCGTGAACGTAGGAAGCACCAATATTGTCGATGACACTGCCCCAATTGCAACTGAGGCACTTGTTATTTACTTGGTTGCCATTAATTCTTCCTGGAAAGTTCCTTTAGGACATTTTTTTGTTGCGTCCACAAAGGGAGATCAACTGAGTACCTTGGTGAAGCAAAGTTTGGAACTACTCCACGACGCAAACATTAGGGTAGCATCTCTAACTACCGATGGTACTGCTTGCAACATTGCTAAGGCTAACAACTTAGGTTGCAAAATAGACGGAAAAAACTTACAATCTTGGTTTTTTCACCCAACCACAAACAATCGAGTGTACTACTTTTTGGATCCAGCTTACATGTTGAAGCTCGTAAGGAATACGTTGGGAGACCACAAAGTAATGTTTGATGGTGAAAACAATAAAATTGACTGGGGTTATATTCAAAAACTGCATGATCTTCAATCACAAGAAGGCCTTCATTTGGGAAACAAATTGTCAAATACACATATAAATTATGTGCAACAAAAAATGACGGTAAAACTAGCCGCCCAATTACTAAGCACCTCTGTTGCAGATTCGTTGCAGTATTTGTTTAACAAATACAATCGCTGGATTTGAAGGTTGCTCTGCCACCATTAAGTTTGTGCGAACTCTCGATCTACTATTCGATGTGTTAAACTGTCGGAGCATTAGGGCAAAATATTCGAAACAAGCCCTTTATCCAGGAAACTACGAAACAAATTCTGAAATTAAGCAGAATGCAAAAGACTACATTGCAAAACTACAAGACAAGAAGAGACAACTAATACTGAATTCGCAAAGAAAAACAGGATTTCTCGGATTTACCGTGTGTATTGAAAGTATAATGGCACTTTACAAAGAGTATGTACAGGCCAATGATTGTAAACTTATGTACTTTCCAGTTTACAAGATCAGTCAAGATCGCCTAGAAAGACTGTACATTCGGTACATTCGTTCTCGTGGAGGCTTCAACAACAACCCATCATGCAGAGAGTTCACTGGTGCCTTTAAAAGAATTCTACTTCATAAAGAGCTACATGAGACGGAAACGGGAAACAAAGGAAGAGTACAAGAAATCAATTCAACTACACCAGGGTGGAGGTCCTTGGACGATTTGGATCAAGAGGAAGCAGGCGAAGAAGAAGAAGTTGTAATGAATATTTTGAGTAACGCGTCGAATATTACATGTGATATTGTAGAATATATTTCTGGATATGTTGAAAGTAAGCTTATGTATTTACTACATGTACCACATTGTGTCAATTTTATTAATACTAGATATGTAGTAGTTTTACTCTGAGAATATTTTTAATTATTCTGATTATTAGAAAACAATATGGACTGTTTAAACTCTAGTGGGAAAAGAATATTAAGTTTACTTCAGTCAAATGTTGAGAATTCAACAAAAAACAAAGGTAAGTACAGATTCTTCTTTTCATAACCTTAAAACTGTGTTTTGTAAAAACATACCTTGAGGCCTAATTATTTGTGTTCCTTTAATATTTTGTTTGTGACAGAATAATAATACTAACCAAACAAGTTACTGGGGACTTTTACTTACTGCATGACCAATTTAGCCTACTATAACCTAACAACCATAAACAACCTTCCTATATCCAAACTAACTAAGCAGTACTTTCACATGTAATAAGTCATTATTATTCAGCTAATCGCTCTTTTTTTTATTTTAGCCCCAGATAAAAACAATGAGGAAAAACAAGATATCTGAGATGGCCTGGATGTTAGTTTCGTAAGCAGCGATGAAGTTGATGACTCTGACAAGGACAAGCACTATTTTCCAAACAGTGATTCAAGCTCTTCTGACGATGATATTTCTAAGCCAACTAACTACTTCAAGTAAGGTAACTAAATTAAGCAAAGCAACAACAAATAGAACACTGGAAGAAGACCTGTTCCTCACAAGTGATGATGAATCGATTACATCAATTACTTTGGACAACCTACAAAATCCGTAAGATAAGTTAAAAATAAAACAAGTATTAAACAAAACGGGAGAGTAAGAATTAGAAATACTGATGTATGGCTTTGTAATGTTCGTAAAAGAAAGTTGGCTGCAGGTGAACAATACTGTAATAAGAAAGTTAAGTTAGTACCTGCTAAGGTTATGAAACCACCTTGCTCACTCATGTCGTTTAAAATGTTATGAGAGGTTGACACATGATGAAAGGTTAGATATTTTCAATAATTATTGGGACAAAGACAAAGACTCTAATGTAAAGAGGCAATTCATTTTATCTTGCCTAACTAGTACACCTACTGAACGTTCAAGAAAGCGAGAAAATGTTCCTAAGAAAGCCAAACATAGTACTATACACTATTGTTTTACAATTCACAACAAAAAAATTAAAGTGTGTAAGTTGATGTTTTTGCACACTCTTGCAATTTCAAACACTGTTGTGGTAAATTGTTAAAAAATAGCCAGGCAGGAGGGGTAACTAAACTTGACCAGAGGGGGAAAAGTACTCCAACAAACAAAACACAACAAGAACGTATAGCTAATGTTGTTCAACACATTTCCTCAATACCATCTTATGAAAGCCATTATTGCAGGGAAAGATCACAGTATAGATATTTAGGCCCTCATTTAAATAAAGAGAAGTTGTACAAACTGTATCAACAGTTTTGCAAAGAAAACAATATACCAGAAGGACAAATTTCTCCGAAATAGAAGTATTTTGACGTTTTTCAATAAACATTTCAAGTTATCTTTTAAGCCACCAGAGGTAGATACTAGTGACACTTGCGATACTTTTAAACCTAGATTAAAAGATAAAAGTTTAAGCCAGTCAGAAAGAGAAAAACTAACTGCTGAATATGACGTGCACCTTAATGAAGCTAGTGAGAGGTACAGATTAAAAAGTAAAGATACAACAATGTCCAAAACCAACTCTAAACATAGAGTTTTAACTGGTGACCTCCAAAAGTGTTTGCCTACACCTTTATTAACAACTGGTTTAAGTTTCTACAAACGCAAACTTTGGACTCTAAATTACACAATTTATGATTCGTCTTATAACGGTGCACATTGCATGATGTGGGACGAGTCCAAAGGTGGTAGAGGTGGAGAGGAACTTTCATCAGCTATGTTTAAGTGGGCTAACAGTGTACTTCCTACCTCTGATGTGAATGAAATAACACTTTGGACCGATAACTGCTTTGGGCAGAATAAAAATATTTCAATTGTCCTATGTTTTTTTTTAGATTATGAAAATATATCCTCAAATCAATGTATCAACATAAAGTACCTTCTTAAAGGACACACCCATATGGAGGCGGACACTATACATGCCTTAATAGAAAAAAACGTAAATCCCTTGAAGACCTAACAATCATTACTCCTTGGGATTGGCAACAAATGGAGCGTCAGTGTTCTAAGAAATTTCATGTCTATAATATGGAACAAGATGATTTTTTGCAATTCAATGCCCTGTGTAAAGGCCAAAACGTATTATTTGTCCATAGGAAAAAATGAGAAATTTCTGATGTCCAGCTGTGTCTACATTCAGCTGAAGAGGGAGCACATGGGGAAGATTTATCTAAAAACTTCATTTGAAGAGGAGTTTCAAGTGGTTGACCTGAATAGGAAAACAAGACGTACTAGGGTTAATGAAGTGGGGCCTACATTTCCGCCAAATCTTCCAACCAAGAAACCCGTCCCAATATCTGCACTGAAGTATAATGACCTCATTTCTCTCTTACCTTTCATTCCTAGTTGTTTCCATGCATTTTATAAGGACCTTCCTAAAACCAATGCTGATAACCCAGACTATCCAGCCAGTGACAATGGTAGTGAATCATTTGATGATTAAAGAACTTCACACTTTTCCCTCGGATGGCCAACCCAGTTGGACACCGCTAATTCCACGCCAGGTCAGCGAAGATCTTTTAACTTTGTCCTCTGAGGTCGGATGTCCAACCCTGGTGACCGATAAAAAAATCCTTACGCACTCTAATGGCCAACCCTGGTGGACACTTTACACATGTTTTCTGTGTTGTTGATTGTTTGATTGGTAAATAAAACAAAAAAGTGGACACCTGTTTGATTTAATCAGAATTACGTTTTACAAGTTGGCAAACATTAGTTCCTTCCGTTTTGCTACGTGTCAATACCCAGCCATCCGCATTTAGAGCCCACGTTTTGCAGTGAGTCTATCATACCTGTTGAATGTATCCTTGTTCATCGTGCGTACCGTTTATTGTAGTGAAGTTATTTGTTTACTAAATATATACTATTCAATTTTTGCCGGTAAAGAACTGTTAGTATTAGCCTATGTAAATATTAGTATTTTAGTGTATCTTTTGGATGCACTCATTTGGTGTGTAAAAACTACAGTAAGAAACTTAGATTTGCGTTTTTTAAATGGAACTTTAATTTAAAAAAAAAATGGGCGATCAATACTTAAAAAAATCAGATGATATAAAGTACATTTTAGAAGATGATAATGTAAGTGTTGTTAGCTGTAGTTCTCATCTAGTGATATTGATTCAAACATAGATGAACAGTTTTATGAAGAAATTGGTGTCGAATTATATAAGAATGAATGTGAAGATGAGATCGAAGACAATGTATACGAAGAAGGGGGATAACAAAATTGTAGGGGCGAGAGGAGACCAGATAGAAGGAGATGGGGAAGAGGAGGAGAGCCATGTTGCAGAAGACGTAACTGGACATGACACCGATTCTGACGGCGATGGATGGAGAGACGATGATCTAAGACTAAGTAATTATATTTATGTGAACGAAAGTGGCTTTTAAGCCACCTCGTGGTCCAATGCCGGTAACAGAATTAGAAGTTTTCCAGTTCTTCTTCACAGACAGTTTAATCAACGAAATCGTGAATGAAACAAATAGGTACGCCAAATTGAATATTCAAAAGAATACCCCTTTACCTAAAAAGTCCATCTGGTGGTCCTGGAGAGATATAACGCTCTCTGAAATGAAATCATTCTTAGGAGTGTTAATCAATACGGACCATAATCCTAAACCAGAAATTGAGGACTACTTTTCTGCCGATTACACCGACTACCAACCCATTTTTAAAGATATTTTTTCAAGGGATAGATTCCACCAAATCTTTTGGAGTCTACATGTGAGTCCCCCTCCAAGTGGCCCTGTTGGAGGATTCTTGACAAGGTCTGGGAAAGTTCGAAGAGTAGTCATGTGCCTCAAGAAAACGTCGGTGTCGACGAGAGTACAGTCGCTTTCAAAGTGAGAGTTTGTTTCAAAATGTATAATAAGGACAAGCCAAATAAATGGGGAATAAGGATACGGGTATTGTCTGGTTCAGTAACTGGATATATTTGTGTTCTTGAGCCATATCTAGGCAAACCAACAACTGATAACATGAACAGGCAAGACGTAGGAGTTACATTGTCACCGTACTCACAGAAAGGTGGCGGGATAAGGAAGAAGGAATAGTGTTGTAAAATAAACAATCTCGTTACCGATAAAACTTCTAACAAAATAAAAGCTTGTCATGGTTTACCATGGTTCTTGTGATTCATTAGCTTCAAATAATGAAGAGACTCTTAAATTTGGTCGATTTGAATGAATCAGATTTGGTCGAACAGATTTTTCATCAAGTTCAGGCGATGATTACATAACAGGTTCGTCTGACCTTGAGCCAGGTGAGAGGGATGTAGCTGTACTCGGACCTAGTGACAACAATACTAGTAAGCCACGGCGTAGTCACTCTGAAAGTGATTTTGATGACGATTCTGTGCCTGTACAACGTACTCCTCGTGATGTTCATCCATCTAGACCTATATGGGTCAATTTGTATCCACCTGAAGCGGAACTAGATACTGCTTCTAAATTTCGTGTACGAAGTTCTCGAATAAAAAACTGTCCACCAAAAAACGGCTCATCATTAGAATATTTTAATTTATTTTTTACTCTCGCTATTTAGTCATTGATTGTATTGGAAACAAATGCATATGCACCAAAGATATTTAGCTCTAGGAAAAATTCAGGTACTTTGAAGGAAAATTGCCACATAAAGCGATAGGTTGAAGTTACCGTACCTGAAATGAAGAAATTCATAGCAATTGAAAGACCTGGGGGAAAACTAGCAGAGTCCAAAAACATTTTTATATATTAATTCCACAGAAAGATATCCAAGAGATATACAACACATCACTAGTGGACAGGGGTATATCAATCAGAGTCCCAATAATAAAATAATGTAACCTAAGGAAAAACTATCTGAGTCCATCCTGCCAGCTGGATAAACGATCAGAGTTCCTAGCTTAGCTCCTAGTTCCAAATGACTATTAGTTATTTTGAGGCTGTTTTAATGCTGAAACTTTGAGGTTGTGTTCTGTTGTTTGTTATTTATGTAAACTTAACAATTAAAGCTGCTTTCATGATGGATAGTGAGATCGAATATGATCCAAATTTATTAATAGTGAAAGTGATATTTCTGCCTGTGTGCAGAAAACGAAAAAAAGACGTGTAGGTTATCAGACGATTCTAAACGCATTAGAAATCAATCCCTTACTACTAGAGATTCATGTTATTGCAAACGATTCTAAGGTTTTGAAGTTATTTCATACGAAGAAAGAGGTATGAAAAAATTCACGATTTTTATCATTAATAAACTAAATCTTTTACCTACTTCAGAATGCTCATTTAAAAGGACTCATATCTTTTTATGAAGTTGTACGACATTGGCCTAGGCTAAATCCAGCTAAAACAGGCAAAAAAGATTTTAGTTATACATACAAAGTTAGGGTGAAAAGGGAAGGAAAAGCTACTGAAGTTTCTGTATGTCCTAAAGGTTTCATGTCAATAAATAGTATAACTAATAGGCGTACAATCACTTTGAAAAATGCATTAGCTTATGAAGGCCAAGCTCCTGTAGATGGCCGCGGAAAGCATGACAGCCGTCATTATAAAACCAAACATGAGATAAGGTTTGTGATCATATCAAGTCTTACAAAAGTCGTAAAGCCCACTACAGTTTGCATGACAGCTCAAAAACCTACCTTGAAAAAGACTTAGGTATGAAAAAAATTTTTATATTGAAGATAATCCACGATCCAAAGTGGGTTACCCGAAGAAATTTATCATGAGATTTTTAACAACCAATTCAATATGAGTTTCGGTAACCCAAGAACCAAAAGATTTAGCGAATGTGACGAATATAAAGCCAAAATAAGACACATTGAATAAAAAAATTAGCCACTCGCATATATCAGAAGAAATTGTCGAAAAACTAAACCAAGATAAAACAGAATTTAGAGGTTGCAAATAATTTTCATTTGCAAAAACGCAGAAAAATTCTGATAAAAATAAAACTGAAAGCCAGTAAACAAAGCAAACACTTTCCAGAAGTTATGTGCATTGCAATGGATTTCCAGAAAAATCTTTCAATACCTAATTTTAAGCACCAATGGAGTGTATTACAAGCGACAGTTGTCATTTTACATGTTTAGCATATATGAATTATCAAGTAAAAAATCTTATTTTTGCCCATGATAAAACTATTGCCAAAAAAGGATCAAATGAGGTTACATCTACGCTTCACCATTATCTAACATATTTAATGAATCCTCAAGTTCGCCAACTGAAAATATTTTGTAACTCCTGTGGTGGACAAAACAAAAACTATTGTGTGTTGAAATATTTGTATGCTACTGTCCATCACTTGAATTTCTTGGACTCTGCTATCATAATCTACCGAGTACGAGGACATTCGTATTTCGTACTGCACTCAAGATATGTATTGTTTTTAGAATGAACATTTAAAGCCTTAATTTGAGAAGGACTGTCCATTTTTAACACGTGCAATACGGGTTCTTTAAGTAAATAAAGAAAGAAGGAGTTTTCCTTCATTGTGGCTCGTTTTCTAGAGGATTTATATCAAGTAAAATCTTTGGAACAAAACAAAAAAGAGGAAAAAAGAAGCAGAAGAAAGTAATGAAAACACAAAATACCACACCTCCATCCTATAAAGGACATCCACAGCCAATGTATAATAAATCTCTAATAATCAGTGCTGAAAATCATCACTTTAAACTTTTTGCGGCCCTACAGCTATGTCTTTTATTGAGAAACTAAACAACACTACAGAAAAGATAGGTCAATCTGGTACAGACAGTGAGGACGAGTAAAAGTGTTTACTTTTGATGTCTATACATTAGACCTACACCTCTCAGGAAGTTCTCTTTCAGTACTAAAATTAGCCTTTATTATTGGTTATAGGATGCTTCCTATATTTGTTTAGTAATTTATAGAAATATTTACATTTATGTTAAGAGAATTGTAAATTTATAATATAAGTGAATTGTAAGAATTGTGATCCTTTCAGCAGTGCTGAATATCTTGTTGATTCGGGTTCGAGGAATGCCTAGAAGCTTCCTTTTGTCTCGAGGTATTGGCCATAAGAAACAGGTCTGGGTTGGATATGTGCCGTCCAGTTCAGACATTGTGTTTGGTAAATTTTAATTCGCCAACGTTAGGTTGATTGGATGGTGGGAGGTACTTCGAGAGCCTTCCGGTTGATTTAAGTGGGTTTTTAGAGGAGTCTTTCCAGTGTGCTCAGGGAGAGAAGTTCGTGGTAGAAGTGATTAGCCTACTCTTGCCGTGTAGATATTTCGGTAGGAAGGTTGAGTTTGAAGTTAAATTCTTTTCAAAATTTAAAGTTTGAATTTTCAAGTAGTTGATCAATAACAGTTTATTTAGGTTTGTGAAGTCTTCTGAAAGTGTGTGAGGTACTGTGAAAAGTTAGAATTTAACATTTTAATAGAAAATTGCTTAATGGTATTTTCCTGTTCAAGTTGGTTAATTCAGGAATAGCCAACTGATAAAGAAATTTTATTTTATTTTCTGAGATTCTATGTATATATATTACAAGCTCCTAAATTTAATATTCAAAGGCAAGCAGATTATTCTGGGTAATTCGATAATCTTGAAAATTGGAAATTTACAGCAAATAAGGATTTAGTAATTGATAAAACATTGAGTTTAACTTGTTGGACATTGTCTTTGTTCCTACTTAATTATTAATATTACCTTAATTTGTTTGATTTTTATTTTGAGAAGAAGTCTTATTTTATTAGTTGTTTCATTTTGTATTTGAAGAAGATTATTTTATTTTGAAATTTAATGAAGATTTTTTATTTTGAGTTTGTGTTGAAAACATTAGCACTGAGAACTTGAAGAACACAATTATTGAATGATTTGATTGATTGTTAATTATAAGTCTGGGCATGTCAACAACTGAAGGTTTATAAAATAAGAAATAGTGACAATAAATTAAAAGTAAAAAAGATAGCTTGGCGATGGTCTATTATTGGTGTTCATTATAATTACAATTTCTATTAATTTATACTAAGTTTAATTATTGGATTCCATTGGGAGTTGTGCATTGTTAAAATAAAGGGTTGTTGGTTTACAAGTTACTTGATCGCTCTTATACTGAAACAAAAAGGTTGTAATTGGTTTATGGAAATTAACCTTCCTATAGACACGTTACATTGTTATAGGCCTACTTTCTAAAATGTTTTTATAACTGAAGCCTATTAAAATAAAGATAATAAACTGATAAAAGTTAAGGCTAACACATATTATATAGGCCTAACTGATTTTTAGCAATAACATCGCTTGGACTCCGATCTTTTTTTAATAATTTGGTTTGGACTTTGATCATTATTCTGTAGAAGTAAGTGTGGTTACATTACAAATTAAATTACTTTGTGCTCTGTATTTATGTATTCTTATTATTCTTTACAAAATCTTGTTTAAAATCCTATTGTGGTAAAAAGGCATTTTTAAAGTTTGGACTGTGATTTTATCCCATGGTATGGGAAAACAATGTCCTGTAACAGATTTCTTCTCTTATCTGCTGTTTTTATGAATGCTTCAAATCCTGTTCTCCGGTGGCAACCCATGGCACAAAGTTAGAAAATGTCTTGATTCTATTAATCCGTCATTTAAAACTTATTTCACATCCTCACAAAATATATCCATAGATGAAAGCATGATTGGTATGAAAAATAGGGTCATATTTATATAATACATGCTCAACAAACGCCACGCCAGATTTGGAATAAAGAAGTTCGAGTTTTGTGACAGCGAGACCGGATGTTTTACATACTGCCCTTTATAGTTGAACATATTTCCTTGAAGGTGGAGATGGCCCCTTCACACAAAGGGTAGTAATGGACCTAATGATGAAAAGTAATCTTCTAGACAAATATTACCATTTGTTCACCGATAACTTTGATACAAAGCTACCACTAGCTGAAGTTCTCATTAACCGTGACAATTTCCTTACTGGTACAGTAAATAAAAACTCCAAATAATTATCCATTCATGTCCTACGTCTAGGAGTTGCTGAAAGTGTGTACTACAGGAAAGGAATCACTCTAAAAAAAAAAAAATAAATAAAAAAAAATTTTTTTAAATAATATAAAAAAGGAAGTACGAAAGCCACTAATTATCCATAAATACATCTTGTTTATGGGAGGTGTGGACATGAAAGACAAATCCATATACCATATACAAAACCAAGCAGACGTTTCTGGAAAAAAATATTTTTCAATCTTCTGGACATGACATTATTTGATTCATACATATTGTACTAAAAAGATAAAGATAAACCAGTAAACAAAGTGATTTATCAAGGAGGTTGTTATGGCGTTGTCAAAGAAAACTGTTGCTAAACATCCTCAGGCAGATGAATCTAACAAGCATGAGCTAGTGCACTTGCCCGGCCAAGCGATCAGAGTATGTTTAGCATGTGGGAAAAAGGAGCAGCTAGTATTGTCTAGGATGCAACTGTGGGGTGTCAGTCGTAGGTGGTTAGTAGACGAGTAAAGACGTATTGTGACCTGTATTCCGTAGTTCAGTTTTAATAATTAGTGTTTTGAATAGTTTTTTTATTAAGTGCATGTTTATAGAGTTAGTGAATATGACAAACAACATGTAGGTTGTGATTCCTGACTAAGGCGTGCCACAACGCTTTGGTAAGATTTGTTTATTTTAACCTAGTTTGTAATTATGTATTAGGTTAGTTCTTTACCTGAAGAAGAGATCAGATTGCAGATCTCGAAACGTAGTGTTACTGATTTCTTGTTTCACTGAACGATGGCAAATGTCCGGAAAAATCCTGTTTCCTTCACGCATTTTTGGATACCTTTGTGGCGTGTGAAAAGACAAACCTCAAGAGTCAAAGTCTTCTTGTGTATATATATATATATACAAGTAGATATGAATATGGGGTTTCTAGCGCACTTTTGGGACAGTCAGAAAATCAATGTAAAATACTGTTCATTGAACCATAAACTAATCTGTAAATCACGAATGAAAAATAACCGAATCTATAGCTGTTTGCTTCTACTTTCTTAAGCTGTCGATTGGAAACTTGTGAGCTGGTTTTGTGGTCTAGCTTCGCGAGCTTGCTTCGTGGTCTAGCTTCGTGAGCTTGCTTCGTGGTCTAGCTTCGTGAGCTGGCTTCATGGTCTTCCTTCGTGGTCTAGCTTCGTGAGCTGGCTTCGTGGTCTTCTTTCGTGGTCTAGCTTCGTGAGCTGGCTTCGTGGTCTTCCTTCGAGGTCTAGTTTCGTGAGCTTGCTTCGTGGTCTAGCTTCGTGAGTTTGCTTCGTGGTCTAGCTTCGCGAGCTTGTTTCGTGGTCTAGCTTCGTGAGTTTGCTTCGTGGTCTAGCTTCGCGAGCTTGCTTCGTGGCCTAGCTTCGTGAGCTGGCTT
This sequence comes from Homalodisca vitripennis, assembly GCF_021130785.1. NCBI lineage: Eukaryota > Metazoa > Arthropoda > Insecta > Hemiptera > Cicadellidae > Homalodisca > Homalodisca vitripennis. The sequence continues at coordinate 40,857 of NW_025776908.1, read as the reverse complement.
CGTGGTGTTCCTTCGTGGTCTAGCTTCGTGGTCTTGCTTCATGGTCTTGCTTCGTGGTCTAGCGATTGAGTAAAGCAGATTTAACTACAAAATTGTTATAGATTTTCTGTTTATTCGAAACAAAAATGAGAACATTGGCGATAGATTTTACATTGATTCTAGCAGATTGATTAAAGCAGATTTAAATAAAATTGTTATAGATTTTTCCTTTATTCGTAGCAGATTTAACAACATTTCCGATAGATTGATTCGAAGCAGATTTGACTAAGTTTCCAATAGACAGTTTAAGACAGCTATAGATTCGGTTATTTTTCATTCGTGATTTACAGATTAGTTTATGGTTCAATGAACAGTATTTTACATTGATTTTCTGACTGTCCCAAAAGTGCGCTAGAAACCCCATATTCATATCTACTTATATATATATATATATATATATATATATAAATATATATATATATATATATATATACAGAGGGGTGCAAAAGTAGGTATACAGTTTTAGTTGGTTGGTAATACCCAAGTTAGCCACCTGATCAGCTGTGTAATACGTTTGCTACTGACAGCTGGCAATGTTTTCTCATTGTTACTGTTGTTATTATTACACTTCTGTCATCATGGCTGGTTACATGACCAACGATCAACGAAAGTGGGTTTTGAAAGAATATTGGAAGACAGAAAACTGTGAAAGAGTTCGAGAGAGATGGAGAGAAGAGTTTGATACACCACCACCAACCAGATTAAGTATATATAGACTAAGAGATAAGTTTAACCTTACAGGATCTACCTGCAATGGTCCAAAGGCTGGACGACCAATCACTGTCACTACTCCTGAAAACGAAATGATTGTCGCGCAGACCTATGTTCAAAGCCCAAAAAAGTCAAGAAAAAGGGCATCAATTGAACTGGGCATTGAACGCAGATCTTTAGGACGCCTAATGAAACGGTTAGGTTTGAAAATGTACATTCCAAGACTTATTCATGGGCTAATAGAGGACGACCCTGATCTTCGACTGCAGTTTTGCGAGATAATGTTTAAACGAGGAACTTCAAGGTGCGGGAATTATTCAAAAAATTGTTTTGGAGCGATGAGGTTAATTTTAAGCTTTCAGGTGCAGTCAATAGACACAACTGTGTCTATTACTGTTTTGATAATCCACACTTGACATTCGAAGAACAGCTGAATCAACCTGGAGTAACAGTTTGGGCTAGCATTTAATGTAAAGGTGTCATTGGACCTGTCATTTTTCATAACACTGTAGACCAACATGCATACAGGAACATGCTGACTGACGTTATACCACAAATCAAAATCCAGCAGGGTAATGAGGAATTCTACTTCCAACAAGATGGAGCTCCTGCCCACTATGCGACAATCGTGCGTGACCTACTAAATCGGGAGTTTCCTAACTCGTGGATCGGTCGAAGAGGATCGGTTGAATGGCCAGCAAGATCTCCCGATCTGACACCGATGGATTTTTTCTTTTGGGGAGTTGTCAAAGACAAGGTTTTTTTCGAAAAAAACCTCGTGATCTTAATCAGATGGTTGAATTCATTCGCCAAGCTTGCCAAGACATAGATGAAAATAAAGAACTTTGCCGAAAAGTGTGTTTAAGCGTAACTTCAAGGTTACAGCAGTGTGTTGACTGTGAAGGCAAACAATTTGAACACAAAAGGAAGTAAGTGTATTGGTGAAAGTACAACACTTTTAAGAGTTAATTTCTGTTTCTTAACGCTCTTAAAATAGATTGTAAAAGTTTAGTTTTTGTAGAAATAAACCTACTTATTCTTTAACATATTTAATTACTGTATACCTACTTTTGCACCCCCCTGTATATACTGTATATATATATATATATATATATATATATATATATATATATATATATATATATATATACAGGGTGTATATTATGTCTGGAAACACCCAAATATATCCTTTAATAATTTAAATATAAATTTGAAACCTCTTACAATCGTGATAGAGATTGGGCATCTACTTTTTGGAACAATGTTTTGTTATGTCACACCAACGGGGGACGTCCTGCCGAGGGTATCGTGAATATTCTTAATGGAAGCCTATACCTTGTGATACATAATTTTAAAGGTAATAGCTTACTGAATTGAATGCCACAAACCGCATCTCAAAGGAATTATTCTATCAGAAAATAGAGCATTTTTAGTATTGAAAATTTACTGATGTTCAACAATGTAATTTTAACATGGTTTCTTGCCACAAAATGTGTTACACTAATTTTTTAGCATTTTTTTAAATGTTCAATTAAATAAAACAAAAATTTCATTTTAAGCTGGTTCTATTAGCACAAATTTGCCAGTTTTTATTACGGTACAATTATGGAAATACTTATGTTATTGATTTCTTATTACAAATAAAAAATAATGTATGCTGTTAGAAAAGTAATAGTAGGGGAGACCGGGGGAATCGCGCCACACTGTGCAATGCCGCCACCCCTTGTATCTCACCAGTGGTTGTGTGTGGAGGGGGGCTGTGAGTGTTGAACTCTAGCGGGAAACACTGCAATCAGTAGTACAGACGCTTATGGCCGTGCGGTGTGTTGGTGTAACGTAATAATAACAAATACGGTTTTTAGTGAGAGTCATCTAATTTTGAGTCTTTTGAAACTAAGAGGTAAGTGACTGTTATCCTTAAGTTAGATAAATCAGTTATATCTAGTTGAAAAGAGAAACTATTTGGCCATGTTTTTCACGTTGTTAGTTGGGAAGTTAGACTATCTACCTTCCCTTAAACAAGCAATCTACGCCATTTTGTCTTACTGGGGTTATGCCGCCACATCACTCCGGGGTTGTGCCGCCATCCTTGTGTGGGTGGCGGCATAACCCCGTAAAATCAAAATTTCTTATATTGGCCCTACAACTTATTTGTTTTCTTTCTAGATGCCACGTATCCGGAAAAGAATAACTGAAAAGGCTAAATGGACCGAAGAAAGAAAACGTTAAAACAAGCTGTCCGGCTGGTTTCAGAGGGAAAATCAGTAAAAAGTGTAGCTGTACAGTTTGCCATTCCAAGGTCAACGTTACGGGACAGACTAAAATCAGAAAAAACGTGCGAGCCTTGTATGGGAAGAAAACCTGTGTTTAACAAAGAGCAGGAAAATGAGTTAACAGCCAGAGTAATCGATTTAGCTAACATGTTCTAACGGGATAACCATAACAGACTTGCGACGGTTGGCGTTTTCTGTGGCAGAAGAGCTAAAAATTAGCCACAACTTTAATAAGGAAACCCAGATGGCTGGTGAGGATTGGGTTGCAGGATTTCGGAAAAGAAATCCTCAGATCAGTTTGCGGAAACCATCTGCTACAAGTCTTAGCCGAGTAATAGGGTTCAACAAACCGGAAGTAGACTTATTTTTTAAGAACCTCGAAAATCTAATGGACAAACACAAATTTCCAGCCAGTCGAGTCTTCAACGGAGTCATTTCATCCGTTCAGAAGCCTGGCCACATTCTAGCACCAAAGGGCCAGAAACAAGTTGGTGGAGTAACTAGTTGGGAAAGAGGACGAAACGTCACCGTAGTCTGTGCCTTCAGTGCATCTGGCCAGTATGTACCACCTATGTTTATTTTTCCACGGAAAAGAATGACGCCTCTTCTTGAACGCGGTGGACCACCGGGTTCGATTTATGGTTGCTCTCACAACGGCTGGTCTAATGAGGATCTGTTTTTTGGACTGGTTGCAACATTTTAAATCCGTTTGCAAGCCAACTGAAGACGAACCGGTTCTCTTGGTTCTGGACAACCATGGGAGCCATATTTCCTTGGACAGCTACACATTCTGCCGCAAGAATCACATTCACATTCTGTCGATACCTCCTCACACATCACACAAGATCCAGCCACTAGATGTGTCCTTTTATGCTCCGCTGAAAAGCGCTTTCAATAAGGAGTGTGACAAGTTTATGAGGGCTAATGTTTATCAGAAAATCACACCCTACGACATTGCTCACATTTTCAACCAAGCTTATATGAATGTGGCGACCATAGAAAAAGCCATATCAGGCTTTGAAAGCACAGGTATTCATCCAGTAAATCGAGACAAGTTTAAAGAAGAAGATTTCGTGTCTGAACGGCGTTTAAGAGCACCTGTCATTGAGGACCCAGATGGCGAGGAAAATCTTGAAGAAGAATCTCAAACCAAGCTTAACAACAATCTATCTCAGACTCCTGTGAACAACGAATCTAATATAGACCAAAACCAAGTCTCTGAAGAGCCAACAGTTGCTATCAATAAGCAGGATGGTTACATAGGGCTGCCAGGACCATCGGAAATGTCAAAGAAAATCACTTTAGAATCAACCTCTAACTGCAGTGGAAATATTACAGCAGTTATAAATAAGTTTTCACCACTCCCGGCTTTTGCAGCTGACCAGATAAAGGGAAATTCTAGGCGGAAAGGCCAGTCATCAATCTTGACATCAACTCCAATGAAAGCAACTCTAGAAGAAGCTTTAGAAAAAAGGAATCAGAAAGATTTGAAAAAATTTAATTCTGCCAAAAGGGCAGCAGCAAAACTATTGACAAGCAAGTTAGACATAGGTCTTTCGCCTAAAAAGAGACCACGTATTAAGAAAGAAGGGACAAGAAAACCTGGAAGGAAAACTAACGCAAAACGTGGCACCTGTAGACGTCAAATAGACTTTGACTCTTCTTCAGAGGAAGATGTTCAGTTAAACAAAATTTGTGACGATAATGAAGACGACAATACTTTTGATTTGTTTGGCGATGACGTTGAATACTGTTTAGTGTGTGGAGAGTATGGTCCTACTTCTGAAATGTGGTACCGATGTGTAATATGTGGGAAATGGGCACACTCAGAGTGCAGTGGTTACGATTCCCCAGAAAACTACTCATGTGATTTTTGCTCAGATTAGAACGATAGAGAATAATTAGGCGTAATAGCTATTTAATAGGCCTAAACATATTTTTTAATGAATAGTATGACATAGACTAACTAATAGTGATTTACTACATGTGTTAATTTGTTAAGAATAGCAAAACTAATGCAGAGACTAAGTAGTAGCCATTTACTACACGTGTGATGTTTTTTAAACTTCTTAATTAATTTCTTCATTCAATTAAATATAATTTACTACTGTACGTTGTGCTTTATTACATCCTATTCTATTGCTCATAGATGATTTGATGTGCTTTGGTGGTGTGGTGGCATAACCCCAGTGGTGTGGCGGAATAACCCCAGGTATCGGGGTAATTCCGCCACTGTGCAAGCTTTTGGAAAAACCCATTTTATTTAGTTTCTATTAAAGATTTCCAATTTTAAAAATCACTAAAAGATAGATTATTTACTGTAGTATGCTATGGTTATTACAATTTACATTAATCCTAACAAAATTTTGCATGAAAATTCAATTTCCCTTAAGGTGGCGCGATTCCCCCGGTCTACCCTAAGTTTTTTGTGTGTGTTTACATAATGGATCGTAAGTTCCGCGATCGTTCAAGTGACATTCAAGGACTAGTTGAACACGAAATAAGCAACGATGAGGATTCCGATTTAGACGTTCAATCAGAACATAGTGATGACGATTCTTCACTGTTTGACTTCCCTTCAGGAAGTGATGAAGAGTATGTTCCTGATCTACAAAACATCGAAGAAAATTCCTACTCTGACACAGATGAAGTGGTAAGCCAAAATGAACAATTTGCCCTGTTAGGCCTACCTACAACAGACCATGTTGCTGGTCCTAGTACAGCCGTACCAAGACCTAGGCTTACTGCAAGAAATCAACAATCTAATAGCCTCAACTGGAATATGTAAAAAAATTTACATATTCACTCCACCAGAAAATGTAAAAAATATTGAATTGAAAGTGAGAGCTTCAACACTTAGAATAAGAAACTGTCCACCCAGAAACGCTTCTCTTTTGCACTATTTTTATTTGTTTTTTACCAGATATGTGTGGGAAATAATTTTCAGCCACACAAACATTTATGTTCATGAACAAATTAACAAAAAACAAAGATCTGGTCTTTGGAGGAGATATAGTAGGTTACAGAACTGGCTTGATGTGAGTGTATCTGAAATAAAAAAGTGATAACTATGATTATAAATATAGGCTTGAGCTTTCGAAACAACATTGTTGATTATTAGGACACAGACCCGTACCAGCACACTAGATTTTATTCTGACATGATGTCTCAGAAAATTCCAGCTCATTTGGTCAATGTTCCACCTAAATTCAGGACCAGGTGCAGAAAAAACACTCTAGGATATGACCCTTGGCACAAAGTGCAGCCATTTTATGATGCGATGAATGCAGCCTTTCTCAAGCATTTTATTCCGGACCAACATATTTGCATAAATGAATCAATGATAGGGATGAAAAATCGATGCGCATAAAAGTTTGAAGTTTGCGATAGCAAGACATCTTATGTCCTTCATGTCGAGTTGTACGGTGGCAAAGATTTTTTATCGGATGGTGACTCTCCTTTCACTCACAAAGTTATTTTAGAATCACTTAACAAATCTCAGCTTCTGGTCAAGTGATACCATCTGTTCACCGACAATTGGTACACTAAAATACCGTTGGCCCAAAAATTATTAGAGAAGGAGACATATCTAACTGGAACTATAAATAAAAGACTTACCGCCAACTTGACCAGAAAAAAATTAAAGCACAGAGAAAGCATCTATGTTCGAGGTGGTGAGATGCTTCTTGTTGGATTCTGTGAGAAAAGGACCAGAAAACCCGTGTACTGTCTAACTACCGGTTGCCATGCAGAAGGCAAAATTGTACGAAGCCTTATTGATAAATATAATCGGCACATGGGGGGCGTACACAACAAAGATAAGTGTATTTATCACGCAACTTGTGACCGTTTTGCATTTTGGGTGGCGGATTGTGATCAAGACAAAAAACAAGGTTTGTGTGTTTTTTCAATAAAAAGTTTAGTTTTTGTTTGGTAATGATTATTTTTGTTGAATTTTTGTGTTTGGAGAAATTCAGGGGTGTGGTCCATATAATACGTAAGTACCAAAATGTTTAGCAGAAATAGGTTCGAGTTAATCTTAAAATTCTTCCACATTGTTAACAATGACACTCTAGCTGAACACCCGAAAACGATCCTTGTGCGAGATTTCAACCTCTAATAGACCATACAAATAGAGTGTTTAGACATTATTATAGCCCAAACCAGGACATATCTATTGATGAATATCTAATCGGAACAAAACACCTTACCCAATTATTGCAATATTTGCCAAATAAAAAACATCATAAGTGATGTATTAAGCTCTTGGGTACTATGTGACTCATTATTGTTTAGGGTTTCACTGTTATAAAGGGGCAAAAAATTAATCTGAAAAGGCAGAAATTAATAACAAAAAGGTCTTGCTCATGTTGTAGTTGTTAGGCTACTAGAAATGGGGAATTATTTACACAAAGGACATCATTTATACCTGGACAATTTCTTTACAAACCCCTCTGGCAGATTATCTTTATTCTAAAGAGACATTTGTCAATTTGGGGAAATACAAAGTTGGGGAGAAAAGAGAAGCGCTGAAATGTTAGGACTAGCCTACATAGAGAAGGAAACTCAAAATCGCAGGTAGTACTCATAACCACTAACTCAGAGGCTAGCAATATCCAAAAGAGTAAAAATTAAGAGAAATAAAGTAATTATAAAGAAAAAAACCAAAGATTATAGACCAGTACAACCAAAACATGGGTGGTATCGATACGGCCGATCAAATGTTATACTCATACTTAGACGAGCGGCGTACAAGTAAATACTGGAAAAAAAGTCACTTTCAATAACATTTCCCGTATGGTACTGAATGCATATATATTGTATAAAAATAATTGCACTAGGAAACCAATGACTAGACTTAATTTTTCTAGATCAGCAATTGAAAGTCTGCCTGAAGATTGGCTTTCCACAAAAGAGATGCCTGCAAATCTAATGAGTAGAGGTGACAGTCCTCTTGGAGGATTTGGACTCAATATAAAATAAAATTCCTGACAAGAAGGAGAAACACTGTGCAGTTTGTTGCAAAAAAAGAAATGCAGATGGTTCAAGGGTGAGAAGGAGGACACGGACAATGTGTTTACGCTGCAAACAAGGTGCGCACGCAGAGTGCTTTCAAAGTCATAAGTGTGTGTAGTTGAGAAAGGTTCAAGCTAAAGTGTACTTATGGTAGGCTAGGTGTATTGTATAGATACTCTAAGGTAAGACAGCTATTTAAGACAAATATTTCTTTTAAATCGATTTTTTATTTTTATTCTATTTTGTAGAACAGTCTTTTCTGAACAGGTAGACACCAAATATTATGAAATAAAAAATATATTTATATAATTTTATAGCCTTTTTTCTAAACCAATACATGTTTGTTTCGCGAATTCAATGCATTTTGCGTTTGCCAAAACATTGTTTATATATTCATGCGGCAACTTCATGTTAGTTATTATTGTTGTGTTGGCTAAACTGTTTCACAAAAGGGAACTCCAATACAGCTGTTGTTTTGAGTTTAGTGTTTGTGTTCAGTAAGGTGACAATATTGTTTATTTATTATTATTATTTGTGACTGATTTCTCATATAAACAAATTTGTGTTTTGATTGATTATTGTCTGTAAGGTGAATATAGTGCCAAAATGCCACGTCCAAAACTTTTTGGGAAAAGGAAATCAACTGGTAATAACATGCATACCAAAGGTAGGCCTAATAATAGTATAGGAGTTGAAGGACTAACCTCAAACAATGACATGCCTAATGAAGATTGTATTGTTCTCGATGTAGTTCATCAAAACATAATCTGAAGTATTTGAATATGATAGGCAACAAAAGTGAATACATCAAAGATAGAAATGCAAGAAGGTAACATAATTGTTGATTTAGAAATACTTTCAGCAGAAATATTGAAATTTGTATCATGTCGTAACTGTTTCAGCGGAAAATTCCGTAAAACTCTTTGAATTTACCGATAAAAGGAAAGGTATAGTTTTGAATTTAGTCATGCTGTGTACAGAATGTAATGCCAAAACCTCGTTCATGACTTCTAAACGTACTGATACCGTCCATAATGATCATAATCTACGACTGGTGTATGGAGTATCGGGAGAGGACACAAAGCTGCTGAAACTTTCCTTTCGGTAATGAATCTTCCTCAACCACCGAGTAAGTTTTACGAGTACAACTCAGTAATTTTGAAAACGTTACAGAAGGTCAGCAATGACTCAATGATGATAGCTGTTACGGAAGCTATTACTGAAAATTATGGTGATGGTGACATTAGTGTTGCTCTGGATGGGACATGGCATAAAAGAGAACACACATAGTTACATGGAGTTGTTACGGTAACCAGCCTGGACTCTGGCAAAGTTTTAGATGTTGAAACATTGAGCAAATACTGTCCAACATGTAAAAGTAAACAAAAAGATCATCCCAACTGTCAAAAAACCAAAAGGGTTCCAGTGGTCCTATGGAAATTGCAGGCGGTACCAAACTATTTGAAAGATCTACTCTTCGTGATGTACCGGTGCGTTATGTCAAATACTTAGGGGATGGTGATAGCAAAGGATTTGATAGTGTCATTGATAGCAACCCTTATGGTAATGTAAATATAGAAAAATTGGAATGTATCAAGCATGTACAAAAACGAATGGGAACTAGATTGAGGCGTCTAACATCAAAAGTTATTTCGGATGGTAAGAAATTGTCGGGACGTGGTAGGCTAACCGACAAAGTTGTTGACAGTTTGCAAGAATATTACGGAAAGGCCATTAGGCAGAGTACATCTTTAGATGAAATGAAGAAAGCTTGCTGGGCAACATTTTCCACAAAATCTCTACTGATGCGGAACCTCAACATGGCTTATGTCCCATCGACGCTGATTCGTGGTGTAAAAATAATAGAGCAGCAGCACGTGGTTTGCCATTTCCGGAACATGATAACTCTTTGCCTACTCAGATTATGGATGCAATAAAACCTATTTACAGTGATCTATGTTCACCTATTTTGTTACTAAAATGCCTCCATGGGAAAACTCAAAATTGCAATGAGACCTTCAATAATGTAATATGGACGCGACTCCCAAAAACTGACTTTGTAAATGCACAAAGTATAAAAACTGGTGTCTTTCTCATTCTGAAATAAAAATTGAATTTTATCGCAAAGTTTTCATAAAAGATTTTGATCTTTCCTTTAGACCTCCACGAGTTGATACGTGTAAGACTTGCTTAACATACAATCAAAATCTCTTGATTCTGTAGAAGCAAATAAAGCAAAAGATAATTTGAAATTGCATCATTTAAAGGCCAGCAGTGCATTTGAAGCCATGAAAAGAGATGCTTTGGATAGTGCCATGCCCGCAAGTATGAAACTTAATGTTGTTGTGGACTTACAAAAAAGTATTTCCTCTACCAAAATGAACACGTAGTAATATGTATTATTCAAGGCAGCTTTAATGCTTTAATTTTTGAATTCATGTGTCCAACACTGGAGATGGTATAATGTGTTTGTGGCATGAGGGCATATCAGCCAGGGGAGGCAATCAGATGGCATCTTGTCTTTTAGAGGCAATAAATTCTGGTACCTTAGTTTCTAAGAAAAGAAACTTGACAGTGTGGAGTGACAATTGCGGTGGTCAGCTGAAAAACAGTATGTTGGTTTTCTTGTACATGCTTCTCATTAACTGGGGAAACTTTGAAACTACTCAACATAATTATCTTGTTGTCGGTCACAGCTTTTCTGCTCCTGACCGAGACTTCGCATTAATTGAGAAGAGGGCAAAGACATGCAACATGCAAGTTGTCGATGATGTAATAGATGTAATTTTGTCTTTCAAGGAAAAACATTTCCTTCAAGTTTTGAAAATATGGAAGAACGTTTTTTAACTTCAATGAGGCTTCATCCATGTATTTAGATACAAAGTCGTTAAAATATCTAAAATAACCAGGATGAAGTTTTCAAACACCGACCAAGGGTGGGTGCATTACAAAACTAAGTACTGTGACCTGAGTGTATGGAACAAAGTGAAAGTACTCAAACCAGGCGTCAATGAGAAAGACATTTCGACCTTTTGTTTGAACAAAATTGATGATGGGATTGATCTGCCCAAAAAAAAAAAAAAGTTTATAGAGTTTTTTCTTCGTACCCGAAAGTTTACATTATGGCACTTAGCTCCTTTAGCTATTCACGTCTTCATTTGTTCACATTTCATGAAGAGCCAGGGATCAAACATTGCCTACCTCGTAATTCATTACCTGTAAGTTATTTTGTGTTGTTTTTTACACCTATGCTTTTGGACACAATAGTAAAATTTACAAGCAAGTGTGCTCAAGATTTCATCAATAATAATATGAGATTGAAGGAAAATAGCAGAGCCAAGTCTTGGGAGGCTTGTTAACAGACTTGAAACTCAAGAATTTATTGCAGGTCTTATGAATATGGGAATAAATCAGAAGCCTATTAATCATAGTTATTGTTCTAGGACGTCTAGCCAATTTACACCATGGTTTTTCAGAATGCTCAATAGAAACAGGTACCATCTGGTTGACACATCCGAATTACCTCTTCCACAACGACCTGGATATGATCCTCATGCCAGGTTCCAACCATTAATAGATCATATGAACAGGGTATCAAAATTTTATTTTACGCCTGGTAAACATTTGTCTATAAATGAGAGCATGGTGAGCACTAAGGGCCACTCGCAATTACTGCAGTACATGCCAAAAAAAGCGTCACAGATGGGGCGTAAAGCTCTGGTCTATTTGTGACTCTGTGACACATTATTGCATCTCTCTTTGTTTACAAGGGTGCTAAAGGGTCAGAGAGAGCAGAAGTTAGAAAGACTGGTCTAGGACACTATGTTGTAAAAAAACGATCTCGGTGGCCAATTCAAGTCACCTCTGCGAGAGATAACCATACCCTCAAATCGTTCATGCAAAATGTTCATGATTTCGTTCGCTGTGTGGCACGTAGAGCCGTCCTGCTGAAACCACATGTCGTTTATATCCATATCGTTCAATTTGGGCCAAAAGAAATCCGTTATCATCGTTCGTTCGCCGTTTATTTATTGATAGCTCCAAGCGTAGTTTGAAATGTGTTCTCCTTCCCAATGGTAACAAATTTGGCTCAATACCAATTGCTCGTTCAACTGAAATGAAAGAAGAATATGAAACAATAGCTTTGGTCTTGCAGAAGATAAAATACCAGGAACACCGCTAGGTGATTTGTGTAGACCTAAAATGGTAAACGTTCTTCTTGGGCAAAGTGGCTACAGAAAATATCCTTGTTTCTTGTGCCTCTGGGATAGTAGGGACAGAAAAAACCACTGGATAAAAAAGGAGTGGCCTAATAGAGAAAACTTGGTTTATTGGGCAAACAAAGCATTATCGCTGAGTCTTTAGTTGAACGAGAGAAAATCATCTAACCGCTCCTACATATTAAGTTAGGCCTAATGGAAACAATTTGTAAAGGCTCTTGATAAGAACGGGCCATGCTTTGTCTACATAGGCAGAAAACTGCCTCAAATAAGTACAAAAAACCTTAAAGCTGGAATTTTTGATGGGCCGCAAATAGACTACTTACAAGAGATCCGGCTTTTGTTCAGTCAATGAATAAAATCGAAAAAAAGCTTGGCTATAACTTGTTGATGATATAAAAAAATTTCTGTGAAATGAAAAAGTGACAAATATCTTGAGCTCGTAAACAGTACGCTCAGTAATTTCAAATCACTGGGATGTAACATGAGCATAAAAGTCCACTATCTCCACAGCCACTTGAACTGTTTTCCGGAAAATTTGGGCGACACAAGTGAAGAACAAGGTGAAAGATTTCACCAGGATATCAAAACAATGGAGGACCACTACCAAGGAAGATGGGATACCCGTATGATGGCAGATTACTGCTGGTGCTTTAAACGAGACTGTTTGAACAAAGTGCACTCAAGAAAGTCACGCAAAAGAAGCTTCCGATGTGTTGAATGACGTTTTTGTTTTTCTTATTTTCAATTAGTTTCATCTGCGCAAAAATTAATTGTATTTGTGTTTAATGGTACTGTAAACGTTTACTGTGGGTTTCGTGGTTAAATGGCTCTACAAAAATATAAAGGCTTTAACATTTTTGTGTGTTTTTTTTATTAACAAATTCCACCCATGTTAAGCTTCTTCAAGTTTTAATGCGTAAGTACAGAAATATTGCTATCATAAAAACTAGAGCTGATAGGGGAAAACTGATTTCATATTTGGAATCAGTACCCCAATTAAACTTAAAATCAGCTCTAAAACCTTCAGCACCAAAAACCATTGTAGGCCTGTGAATTATAAATTCAAACGGTTTAAAACCAATAATGAAGCAGAATTAACAAAAATAGGAAACAACAGTAAGATTCATCAAATGCGAGCTGACCTTGCACATAAATCACTTGCTGACGATTCTACAAAAGCTAAAGACAACCCTAAATATGTAGTTCTATGCATAGATCTACAGCAAGTTTTATTCTGCCCAACACTTACTCAAGGGGAACGTTTTTTTATCAGAGGCAGTTGTCATGCTACAACCTTTCCATTCATAATCAGACTACCAAGAAAGCTATGATTTTTTTTATGAGACTATTGCAAAAAAGGGGTTCAGGAGAAATAGTTTCATGTCTCCTTAAGTTTATAACCACAAACTTTGCCAAACTTAAGGAAGGTGAGATCCGTACTTTAGTAATTTGGTCTGAGCGCTGTGTAGGCCAAAATAACAGTTGGCGAATGATCTCCTTGATGCAACACTTAGTAATTAATGATTTCTTCTCTATTGTGGAACAGAAGTTTTTAGTTACTGGCCAGAGCTTCCTTCCCTGCGATAGGGATTTTGCAATGAAAGACAAAGCTAAAAAGGGAAGAATGGTTGTACATTCCTAAACAATGGGTAGATGTTATTGCAAACGCAAAAAGTTCAAACCCGTTTGAAATTTGCATGATGTGTACTGATAATTTTAAAAACCTGGATATTATTTTGAAGTCACTTGTCACGATACATTTTAATATTACACAACACACATGGTATCAAATTGCAAGCGATGACCCTACAACACTGCGAGGAAAAAACATCTCACAATGTTTTGCAAACATGGCAGACACATTCATTGACCAAGAAAATGGAAAGGACCTCATGGAAGATATCTCCCTCCAGTCAATGTTGCTGCGTTTCCAAATATGTATGAAAGTCAACTCCTTATTAAGGCTGCGAAAAAGAAAGACTTGGATGGAATGTCAAAGTTCTTACCACCGGAATTTGTTCCATTCTACCAACAGTTCAAACCAGAGATTAACAACGTAACTGGCCAAGCATTAGCTGCTCAGTAATGTACCATACATGTTTCTATTTTTACTACTCTTTATGACATTGATTTAATATCTGTAAAAATAATAATGACAATGATATTAAAAAGTATTACATATTTAATGTTTTTTTATTGTTTACTCCTGTCACTAACTGAGATCAGAACAACACAGGTCAAGAGAATAACGTTGTAACCGCCCTTGTACGGGGAGAAACGTAACCGACCGCCGCTTACAACATTATTCCTTGAAGACCAAGTGTAAAACATCTACGATTCATAAAATCAAGGTCTTAGAGGGCTTATTTCTTTATTGTTTGTTTTTCATTATTAAAAACATCATTACTAACTCTTTAAAATAAAAAAACATTCCCTATTATATGTTTATAACATTCTTTTCGATTTCCGGAAAACTAATAATATGGCGCTTGCAACGTTATTCGGCGGACAACGAACAAACAACGCAAACAAGATCGCTTTCAAGCAAATGCGAATGAATTCTTCTGTGACTCCCTATGGATATACCTTGGTATGAAAAACAAATGGATACAGGAGTGCGAGATCGCTGGTCTCCAATCTCAATTATAATTATGACTGGAGTAACACTACAATAGGTATGAGAGAATTGCCCTTTACCAAAGAGAATAAAATGCTAATACCAGTCCCAGGGAACAATAATCCATATGATTGGTTTTTTGTAATGTTGACTGGAGTAACACTACAATAGGTATGAGAGAATTGCCCTTTACCAAAGAGAATAAAATGCTAATACCAGTCCCAGGGAACAATAATCCATATGATTGGTTTTTTGTAATGTTGACTGGAGTAACTCTACAATAGGTATGAGAGAATTACCCTTTACCAAAGAGTATAAAATGCTAATACCAGTCCCAGGGAACAATAATCCATATGATTGGTTTTTTGTAATGTTGACTGGAGTAAACACTACAATAGGTATGAGAGAATTGCCCTTTACCAAAGAGAATAAAATGCTAATACCAGTCCCAGGGAACAATAATCTATATAATTGGTGTTTTGTAATGTTGACTGGAGTAACACTACAATAGGTATGAGAGAATTGCCCTTTACCAAAGAGAATAAAATGCTAATACCAGTCCCAGGGAACAATAATCTATATGATTGGTGTTTTGTAATGTTGACTGGAGTAACACTACAATAGGTATGAGAGAATTGCCCTTTACCAAAGAGAATAAAATGCTAATACCAGTCCCAGGGAACAATAATCTATATGATTGGTGTTTTGTAATGTTTGATGTGGTGTTATTGGAAACTATTTGCCGTCATATCAATACATATGCTTGAGACCTGTTTGGACTTCTTTAAGAAAATCCAAGGCAATCTCCATGTAAACCTAGGCTTTCATCATCAAGTTCCAAGCTATAGTTAGGTGATAACTTTGACACTTATACGTCCAATACGAGTAGTCTTCAATATGAAATAATAGACATGAAACAACTAAATGAAGTTTTAGGTGATCTAGCTGTATTAAAAATATAGCTTTGCTATATTATTATGAAACGTTTGTGACAATAAAGATTTATTATTATTATTATAGTTATTTTGGATAGTTCTGATCTAAACATCAAATACATACTTTATTATTTTTGTTATTGTTTGATTCCTATATAGTAACTCTTTTGAGTACATAAATTTAGAATTAGTTAATACACATTTATTCCTTTTACAGTATGCCAGTACGCTAGATTTGATAGTTAACAAATCACCTTTAACCTAAGTAATTTTAATTGTAGTGCCGAGAACTTGTTCAAGTAACTACGGAGCACTTATATCACCTTTACTAAAGTTGCAACATTTCAGTTATTTTCACTTGATTTATATAATATGTCGTATTTATAATAAAATTTGCTAAATAAAGTTTTTCTTGTTAAATATTTTAAAATGCTTGTGTTTTAAGTTACTTTAATTCAAACATTTTATTTTAAATGAGGTGGCAAAAAAATGGAATTATGTAAAATTTCCATTATAACTGTTTTAAATATACATTATTAACGTTAACATGCATGCAACATTTGTTTATATTATGTGTAAGGATTTTAATGAAAATAACTTTTAAGAAACAAAACACGGACAGACAGAAGAAACAATCAGACTGTAGATAAAAAGAGTTTAGTCTACTATAACCATAGGAATGATCCCCTTAAAATATCCGACACCAGTTCTGAAACACTGTATGGTTACTAGAACCTTGAAGAGTTTTGAGGCATATATACCTTGACTGGTTCTATTGAACATTAGCAGGGAAATCCCATAAGTAAGCTGCAATACTATTGGGTATATAATGAACTTTTGGATTCTTCAAACATATATTTAGTAGATTGCAGTTAACAAGTCCATCTTGTTCTCTGTGTTTTTTCTTGGACCCACAGAATTCTGTATGATGGTTTAATTTATTTATTTAACACTTTACTACCAAATAATTTACCATTTTCTTTTTGCAGGCTGCTGAAGCCCAAACCGAAGCCAAAACCCCAGAAGCATGTCACCTTTACCCCGGACACCGTAAGTATTTTGTAACTTGTTATTTTTATTAATTCAAAGACTTCTGAAACCAGTTTAGGTACTAAAATGTTTTGGGTTATAATTATAAGTATCTAAAAATATATGTGTGAATACCTACCATAGTTGATGTAGCAATTTAAGCGAACTATATAGTTTTTTTTTATTTTTACTTTTAATATGACCTAACTTAGAAAATAGTTTTATTGTGAATTTATTAGAAGCATTTTGAAAATTTTGGCAAAACAATATTGCAATGTCTTTAATTCAAATAATATAAAAGATACGGAGAACTTGGAAATTAAATCTCACATTAGATAGATTACTAACAAATTATTAATTATTTACAGGTAATCCACCAGCCGGAACTTTCGGTAGCTGTCCTTAACCCATGGGTTTTAAGACCCATGAAGGAGTTAGAAGAAAGATCAACGGAAAAGGAGGAGAAAGAAAATGAGACGGAGGTAGTGATAGCAGAAGCGAAGAAAGAGGAAGGAAGACGAAAATAAAAGAAAAACAAGATGAAGAGTTTCGTTCCCAGCCCTTATGTAGGTAAACCTTCTTTGCTTCTTAACTCTTATGTTAAAACACTTATGACACTAAGATTTGGTCAAAAGCTAAAGTGTTGATCTGGAAAAATTAAAGATATACATTGGTAGTTTTACATTTACAGGTCTTTCTGAATTATTTATATTTGATGAACCAATTTTGCGTAATATATGTAAAGTAAAATATGTTACAAAGTGGGTATATGAGTCGTATAGTTCCAAAACGTGTCTTACCTACCGAAAATATAAATTGAGTTGTTGGTATCACTGGATTCTGTTTTTGATTCTCCACCTGTTAATGCTAAAATTTTGTTCCAAAAAAATTCTTTTTCCATCCTAATTGATTGTTGAAATTTCAATTTTATTCCAAAAAATGTCTTATCCATCACAGTTCTATTCCAAAACATTCCTCATCCATGTCTGTTCCAAAGGCTGCCACATCCAATTCAATTAGGTCAGCCATTACCAAAGATTTATTCCAAACAAAGTCACATCCAGAGCCTACTGAACTCTTATGATGATTTTATTCTTTACAGTTTATAAATGAAACAGTTCGGTTTTAAAAAGTAACACAACCTGTAGAGAAATATGTTTTTCATCTTTAAAAGCGTATAACCAGCTGATAGTTTAGCTATTTGCCGCCAATTTTATGTTTCTAGTGTCAAGTGTTCTGTTTCTGTGTTCTGTTCTGTGATAGTAATAGAAAGTACCTCGTTTGTTTCTCCCAAGAAAGGGGTAGAAATAGGGTTCAAAATGTGGAAGAATGGAGTAAAACTAAGAAGAAAAGGCAGAGGTAAGAACAAGCTAATTATGTTTAGTTATAAGCCTACTAATTCTAAAATAAGAGGATATTAATCAAACCTAACCTAGTTGGCTCTGCATGTAGGAACTAATTTGCAACTTGTATAAAGGATTAAAAATAAGTAAATCTGGATAACACATGGTACTTAATTAGTATTTAATTAAGGATACTGAAAGAACTATAATAAAGTTGCCAGGAAAAAGGCTGGAAGTAGCCTTTATCAAATTAAGAGTTAAGAAATCAAATGAAACGACCTAGGCCTAAACTCTACTCAGTCTACTTAATTATGCTTGTTTGACAATGTTGACAAGCTGATTCGCTTTTAACTTTTGTTTTTTTCCAGATACTCATCAAAGGGTCAACCGTCCCTTCCTACATGTGGCCATGCAACGAAGGCTTACCAGTGTGCTTCATTGACTGTGCGCGACGTAAACCACTTCCATAAAATGTTTTTCAATAGTGACCGGAAGATTGTTCAGGACCACATCGTTTTAAAATACTGCAGTGTATACCGCCCTAAAAGAAACCGCCAGAAGAAATAAGGCAGTTCACGGAAAGGTATGGTGATAAAATATTTTATCAAGAAGGCTACACTAGCCAAAGGCAAGCCTAATAAGGTACCAGTTTGTCAAAAGACATTTATGAACATTATTAAGGTTTCTAAGACTAGAATACAAAATATTTGTAAGAAGCACTGGATAAAAGGGGAACCATTGAAAGAAAACCGAGGAGGAGATACGAGATCAAGACATTCTGTGGATACATGTAATGCAGTTGATACTTTTATGACCAGTCATAGAACACTAGAAACTCACTACTGCAGAGGAAAATCTAAATATGTAGAGAATCACACAAATTTAGTATACAAACAGATGCCAACAAACCATACAACCTTCCGCCAACAAACGTTAGGATGTGTATTGGTATTTGTACGATTATGTCCCTTGTACACATTACCAATTAGAGAAAGTATTGGAATGAAATTCTCGGTAATAGGCTGATAAACCGAGACAATGTCTGTTGATCAGTTTGAAACAATAAAAAGATATCAGCATTTTATATCATAAATGATATTATGATACCTCCTGGACAGGTAGGTCATGACCGATTACACAAAATAAGACGGTTATTAACATTTTTTAATGCCCGATGTGCGCTCATAACCGATGGAAGAGTCGTTATCTGTTAATGAACAGATATGCGCAACTAAGGCCCGTCACTTCCTGAAACAGTACTTACCAATTAAACCTCATAAGAAGGGTTATAAATTATTTGTTTTAGCTGGGGTCACCGGATTCTTTTATAAAGCAGAGATATATTCTGGCCTTGAAAATGACCCCCTTCTAAGAAATTAACTGGGAGAACCAGACCTAGGCCCAAGTGCCAATGTAGTTGTGAGACTAGCACGAAAACATACCTCCATGTCATTATAAACTTTACTTTGATAATTACTATTACCACTTCTTGTAGAGATTGTGAAGAAAAACGTACACTGTTTAGGTACATTTCGCCGTAACATATTCTCAAATGTAAAGTTGACGGATGAGAAGACCTTCAACAAGATGCCTCGTGGATGCTCTGTGGAATGTTGTTGTACTGTTGAGGGAGTTGAAATATCCGCTATTGCCTGAAGAGACAATAAAACTGTGAATTTGTCATCGACCTTTGTGGGAGAGAATGCAAAAACCTCTGTCAAGCGGTTTGACAGACAACATAAGAAAAAAGTTCAAATTGATTGTCCAAAGATTGTTACGATATACAACAAACATATGGGGGGGTTGACCTACTGGATAGTTTGATTGGTAGATATAAAAATACGCTCAGAAGCAAAAAAATGGTACTTTAGATTATTTCACCATCTTCTTGATCTAATGATTGTAAACGCCTGGTTGTTGTACAGAAGAAGCAATAAGCAAAGAGGGAATCTTTCAACCATGAAACTGAGTGACTTCGCATGGAATTGAGCGTAAGTCTCTGTAAACAGGGAAAACCTGTTACACCAGGAAGAGGTCGGCCACGCCATGAAGTAGGAGAGCTAATCCAAGAAAAGAAAAAGAAAGGACCTGAAGCTCCAGCTCCACCAAAGGACATTCGGCTTGACCAGGTTGCTCACTGGCCGCAATTTACAGAAAGTCGCCAAAGATGCAAGTTTCCTAACTGTTCAGTAAAAAACTTCTTCTAAATGTACTAAATGCAACGTTCATTTGTGTTTGCACAATAAGAAGAACTGATTTTCTTTGTATCACAATGAATAATTATCAGTAGGCCACTGTGTTCAAGAACAGTACAATGTAATTTGTATTTACATGTGTGATTTTTCTAGTAGTATAAATATAATTTTTATTTAATGACATTAGTAGAATAGCCTCATATCATAAAATATCCTTTTTTTAACAAAAAGTTACTAGATAATAACAACAAAAGTACATTGGATATGTTTGACGGATGCGCACAATGTCTCTTTTGAGACCCATACCAAATTATAGCCTAATTAGGACAATTAGGGTAAGTTAGATTTTTAAATTATTTTCCCTAGTATATATTATGCATTTAGAAGGTAATATATATTTTTAACCTTAAATAAAAAAAAAATATGCAGTGAACTTCATATTTATCATGATATAGGTTCTGTGGACCAGGTACAAAACTTGAGGCTCGCTTAACAGGTTAAGTCCCAGACTGATTTTTTTAAGATTATGCTACAGCCCACATGCATCACATTTGCTGCATACTAAGTGTGCTTCACAGACCGCGTGTATCAGATTTGATCACAAGTAATGGACTCAAAAGGCTCCGTGAATCGTATTTGCTGCACGATTCAAGCCTATAAACCTATACTACTGTGTTTGCCTGGGGTGTGGGTAAGTGCCAGGTGTTGTTGGTTTGTGAAAGTTGGCCACACTGTACCCCCACCACATTCTGACTGGCCATCTGTTCTAAAACCAACCACATGCTGTAACTGCTTGTTTGGTGCTGTGTTTATGTTTTCATTTCAATTTGGAGGTTGTATATTTAATTCTAATTTTAAATAATATGGATAAAACCGATATTAGAAGTGATGATATATACGAGGGCGGTTCAGAAAGTAAGTTTCTTTGTCGGCTAGTTGGCGAATGGGTGGGAAGTAGTAGCGGCATGATCCTGTGTGGCTCCGTTCAATGCGCGTCTGGCAGTGCCGCTGTGAAGGTCGTGACGTTATTTGTTGTGCTGCAACCTTGCTTTTCAAAATGGCCGCCATTATCGAGTCTCCCGCCTACTGTGAAGTACGTTCGGTTATCCGATTCATGTGGGCAAAACAAATGCCACCAGTGGAAATTCATCGTGAGATGTGTTCGGTATAATGGAGAAAACATTATGAGTTACACTGCCGTGAGAAAATGGTGCCAATTGTTTAATGATGGACGCACAAATGTCCACGATGAAAAGCGATCTGGCCGACCATCTGTCATTACTGACGACCTTTGACCACAAGATTACGGAAAATCGCAGATTCAGGATTACAGAACTTTCTGAGTTTTTTCCCAACATCTCAAGAACTCTAGTGTATGAGATAGTGACACAGAGACTTGGTTTTCACAAATTTTGTGCTCGTTGGGTCCCTAAACGTTTCCCTGATGAGCACAAAAAGAAGAGAATGGGATCCGCTTTAACCTTTCTTTCGCGCTACCATGAAGAAGGTGAAGAATTCCTTAGTCAGATTGTGACAGGTGACGAGACATGGGTCTCCTATGTGAATAACGAACAAAAGAGACAATCGATGGAATGGGGTCACACGTCATCGCCAAGAAAACCCGTGAAATGTCAAACATTTTCGACAAGAAAACTTATGGCAACAGTGTTTTGGGACAAAAAAGGGATTATTCTAGTGGAATTCATGGAAAGAGGGACAACCATAAACGCTGCAGTCTATTCTGACACTCTCAAAAAACTGAGAAGGGCTATACAGAATCGTAGGCGGGAATGTTGACTTCGGGCATTGTTCTCCTGCATGACAATGCGCGGCCGCATACAGCTGCCCGAACTCAGAACCTTTTGAACCGTTTTGGCTGGGACATCTTTTGAACATCCCCCCTACAGTCCAGATTTGGCGTCCAGCGATTTGAACTTTTTTCCAATATGAAGAAATGGCTGGGATCTCAGCGCTTTACAGACGACGAAGAACTGAAAAACTCCGTTAGCGGCTGGTTACGTGCACAGGCGGCAGACTTCTACGCGGCGGGTATTGAGAAGCTCGTAACCAGATACGATAAGTCTTTAAATAATTTTGGTAATTATGTTAAAAAATAGTGTAAGAGTTGCTCTTTAAAATGTGTGTAATAAAAAAATCTGTAAGTATATTCAGCATTAATTTATTTATTAACCAAAGAAAACTTACTTTCTGAACCGCCCTCGTAAATAGATAACTATGAAAGCTCATCACCGGCATATGATAGTGATATAGATGGTGAGTTTGTTCCTGACAGTGAATCATCTTCAGAAAGTGTGTGTGATGTGACTAAGTAATAAAAGACGTCGAATAGATACTTCTAATGTTAATATTAGTGAACAATCTCACTCCTCATATGGTCACTCTCAACGTGTGGAATCAGAAAATACATCAGACGGGACTGAACCTATGCAAGTAACTTAAAATATCCAAAATGGGTCGAATCATAATGTTGTTTGGTATGATGTTACTGGGAATTTAAAAAACTTTGATTGTAATATACATAGTAAATTTAATGAAATTTTATTCAAAATTGC
The DNA here is from genome assembly GCF_021130785.1 of Homalodisca vitripennis. Classification (NCBI taxonomy): domain Eukaryota; kingdom Metazoa; phylum Arthropoda; class Insecta; order Hemiptera; family Cicadellidae; genus Homalodisca; species Homalodisca vitripennis. The sequence goes on along the minus strand of NW_025776908.1, from coordinate 17,903 downwards.
AGAGGTAAATCTCCGGCAGAGTATTATTTATTGTTTTCAAACAATGAAATTCTTGAAAAAATAGTCGAAGAGACTAATGTGTATGCAGAGCAATCTATTGTACGTGGTATACAAATCGAGTCAGTAACGGATCACTCACATTTAACAAAGTGGTATGAAACAAATCGAGAAGAAATTATTGCTTTTGTTGCTATAATTATGTGGATGGGTCTAGACAAAAACCTCATCTTAAAGGACTATTGGTCTACTAATATTCTATACAAAAATGAATTTGCAAAAGAAAACAGGTATTTCACGAAATAGACTTCAGAGTTTTCTATGCTTCATTTTTCTAATAATGAGTATTGTCCCCAAAATAACAGATTTTATAAAATAGAATGGTTAGTGGATGCTCTAAATGAAGTATTTTATAAATCTTGCGCAGTAGGAAAGAAAATGTGTATAGATGGTTCCTTTTCAAGGGCGCTTGTGTTTCAAGCAATGTATCCCCAATAAAAGACATAAATATGGGATAAACATTTACAAACTTTGCATTGAGGGAGGGTTTACCCATAGAGTAAAGGTGTATGCAGGAAAAGATATACATGTAAAGGAAGCTGGAGTAGTTTAGTGAAAATGTTGTTTTTTCAGTTAACTGAGGGTCTTGTTAATGAAGGAAGAGAGCTCTACACAGACAATTTCTACACTTCTGTTAATTTAGCAAGAACTGTACTTGATAAAAAGACACATCTCATTGGTACGCTGAGAAAGAAACGCAAAATCAATCCCTCCGCCGTTATAACAGCTAAGATTAACAAAGGAGAACTAAAACTACAACAAAGTAATGCAAAGACCATTGTTGGAAAATGGAAAGACAAGAGGGATGTGTTATTTTTGACCACCAAATTTGTCCCTCAAATGACAACTGTTTTAACTAAAAGTGGAAAGGAAGTAATAAAAACCTACCACAATTGTAGATTATAAATTCTGCAAAGAGTTTTATTGATGTATCGGATCAGATGGCAGCCTATTCTACTCCTTTAAGGGCACTACAAATCGTAAAAAAATTACATAATGTTGTTAGCTAACCATGGTCAGTAATTTTGTTTTGTTAGTTGGCTACACTGTCTGTCTATGTTTTTTAGTTTTTGTTGATCCCCAATTAATTCGGATAATCGGAGTTCTACTGTATTGTCAACATGAAATAGAGATGTCTAAAAAAGCATAGTTGGCCTCGCTACTCAATTTACGGTATCTTGTTCAAATTGCGAAAAAGGCACAAAATCTTTTGTAAATAGTGAGAAGCTGTCATCTATGACATATACCCATGATAAGAGAGATAGTCCTAGGCCTATTTTACTCTATGATTTAAATTTGAGACTTGCTTATAGGTTACGAGTAATCAGAAAAGGCCACACCGCTGCTAAAAGCCTATGCGGCATCCTAAATTTGCCTCCTCCACCCACAATGTATGCGAAACATGAGGCATACCTATGTTTTATTTGTGAGGAGCTATGTAAAGCCTCAATGAAAAGTGCTGTTGAAGATGATATAACATACAACGACAATGTACGAGACCTGTGTGTTACTCTCGATAGTTCTTGGCAGAAGCGAGGGCACACGTCATTGAATGGCGTCATGACAATGACATCAGTAAACACAGGTAAAGCCTTAGACTACAATGTCATGTCAAAGCACTGTACCTGCCCTGATAAATTGCAAAACACACATTTAGAAGTATGCAGTGCAAATCATGTAGGCACAAGCGGAGGGATGGAAGTTGAAGGAGCCCTCGTACTATTCCAACGGTCCATCGACAGGTACGGTGTACGATACACCGAGTATTTAAGCGATAGCGATTCTTCTGCTTACAAATCAGTAGCTGAAGCTAACCATATGGTGATTGCCCAATTAATAAGCTGGAATGCATTGGGCATGTCCAAAAACGGATGGGAAAAAGACTACGTGGTCTCAGAAATAAAACAAAAGAAAAAAAATCAGATGGAAAAACCCCTTTCAGGTAAAATCGCCTTACTGAAGCTGCTACACAGAAAATACAGACTTTATGGCCTTGCTATAAGGCGGAACACAAATAGCTATAAAAGACATGCAAAACGCTGTCTAGGCCTGCTACTTCCACATTATGTCTACTAATGATAAGCCAATGAACCAGCTCTGTCCGACAGACGAGGAGTCGTGGTGTAAATACAACAAATCTTTGGTTTCGAAAGAACTTTATGACCACTCTAAATATTTTTCATCCGCCACAGCCTATCATGATTCTTTTAAAAACCAATTTTTTAAAACAGTTATCTGATCCTGAACTACTAAAGAAGTGTTTAAAAGGAAAGTCACAAAATCCAAATGAATCGTTTGAACAATTTAATATGGTCAAGGCTTCCAAAAAGATCATTTGTTACCCTTAGAACACTAAGATTTGGTGTATCTGAAGCGGCTCTCTCATGATGGGTACTTGTTCAAAATTAAAGTAATGGAACAGATGGGACTTCAAGCAGGGAAAAATATGGTCAAGGCAAGGGAACTCCTTGATCGCAAACGTGTATGGGAGGCTGAAAAAGCCGTTATCGACATAGAAAGAAAATCAGAATCAAGAGGACATGAAAAGGAAGTTGGGGGTCATATATACAGCTGAGGAAGATCCAGACAACCCCACTTATAGTGCAGGAGGACATTAAATAAGGTAGGACACTGTTTATTTTATAATGTTTTGTTGTTCAATATATTTTGTGCGATTGCCGAAAAATTACTTTTTTAATTTTTGTAAACACGTTACATGAAAACCGTTGAAGATATCTCAACCAAATTTTTCTAGATGTTAATTGGGCCTATATTTAGTTCCTATCATGAGATTTTTCTTATATGAGGGTACTAGAATCAAAAGGAGCAAAATCCACTTTGTTGGGAAATTGAGTAATTGGTGCCATGAACGACATCTCGTTAGGCTAGAAAGACAAGGTTCCAACTAACAAAATCACTTATTTTGAGTTTTTTGCATGCCAAGGTTCCATTTGACGTCCTCTATTGAATGCACTGACACTTAGCGCTCTATCGTGGTTAAATCGTAAACTAGGAGAATGCCAAAGTTCCATTTGAGAGACAAAATTTAATAAAACTAGAATGAAACGGGTTCATTTGCTAGATGAAACCTTGTCCAACGCAAAATATTTTGTATTTATACGTTTATTAGAATGAAATGGTTTCATCTACCAGATGAGATAGGCTAACTTGATTCTGTTATATTTTAAACACAAAGATTTCTTCAATCTTTGTAATATTAATAATTAGAAGTATCCAATTAATCATACAATAGACGTTTTTAATTTCCAAACATATTGATGTTGATTGAATCACAACAAAATGAAAGGATGGTCAGATTTATGGAAAAGGGCCATATTTATTTTTGTATTTCTTTTGTTTGGTAAATAACAAAAACTTAACAGACAATAATTTATTCCTCACTTATATTAACCAACCCAACCTATAAAATTTTACCTACCAAACCCAAAACTTGACATACCTGTATTTAAACCTATTGCAGAAAGGGCAAATATTGGTTTTGAGAATAAAGAACTAAATGTACCTGACACACGTTAATCGTAAACACGTAACATGTTATCCGGCCCACCCTATTTAAAGGGTAGCCTATCCTCCCTACCCGAAGATTGACTGTTCTAATACCCTTAAATATATTTTTCTTGTTCAATATATATTTTTTTTAATTATGAATAGGCGTTTTGTTATTTTAATCTAAAATATACAAAAGGTAAGTGAAGTTTGTATAATTCATAATTACAAAACAATGATGTAATTAACTCTTGGATGGTTAAATCGTTTGATGGTTTGCTTGTTTTAATGCCAAGTTGGTGTATTTAAATTTTTACTATAAATGTAAGGAGTAGACTGTACCATAATAGGCAGTAAATATGTAATAAAAGTAGTTACTTAAAGAAATCTAGGTTAGGCGTTGTAAAAATTGTCAAAATGTGATATGTTTGCGTTTCAATTTAATCGTTTATATCATGGTTTTTTTAGCTTACGATAATTAAAACAGACCTTTGTAATTTTTATTTAATTTAGGATTTATAAGTAGGCCTACCAAAAATAGTTTTTTAATCCTATTCATCTTTTATTCAAAACTTAAAATTTTCTGAAAACATAACTTTTAACAAAATACCTACACATTTAATTACATTTTTAATAATGAAGTAACTTATTTTTTCAGGCAGAGGAAAAAACCCCGTGTGTCCAAAAAACATCCGTGGTTGTAGCTCCAATACAAACAGAATTGCTCAAAGAGGAGCCACCACACCTTCCAGCATCCACATCAGCAGCAGCTGATGCTTCAGCAGTTCCAACAGTAATGGAATTACAGCCATAGTCCATTGAATAGTCCATTTGCCTCCAATTATAGCAGAAGAAGATGGAGCTGTTATATCAAATAAACAGATTCCTATAAGAAGAAGCAAAGGGATGTTTTCTTCTTGGGTATGCAATAAACGCTCCAGAAGCCATCAGAAAGGGGAATGTTACACTAGCAAAAGAGGAGTTTTAGTACCTGCAAAAGAAATTAAAATATTTTTAATTGCATGGAAAATTGTAAATTTAAATATGACGTAACAACTAGCAGAGATGAAAGAGAAGCTTTATTTAGTGCTTATTACAGCATGAATCATGACATTGGTTCATGCTGAATTCATTGATGCTGTGTTATATTGTGACTGTACGGTATTGTTATCTTTAAAAAAGTTGGTGTCAGAAAGATCCTCTTAGGTTGGTGACAAAAGTAGCAATCTCCAAGTTACATCATCCACCAAAACATACATGGTATAACGAAATTGCCTGATGCATGTGTTTGTTTTAGAGCTTGGTCAGTTTCACCGTTATTCAATAACATCTCAAAAGGATGCCTTCAAAGAACTTCCTGATTTCAAACTTCAAGAATAACTTATTCAAATATTGCTTTTTTAACATACATATTTTTAAAATTTTATTAACTAGTACTGTAGTATAGATATTATGAAAGAAATATGTTCTATAATTTTTTTGTATCTTCAATTAATTTTTCTAGAAGTTTTATTACTTATAACGTAAGTTTTTTTTTAAAGTATTCCATAGAAATTAATAGCTTGAATTCATTAGTATTTTCGTTTTAGTTCGTTCAGTTCAGCAAAATAGAAAATATGGTCTTATATAAGTTTTGTATTTGTACAAGTTTTGATTTAATTTATATGTATTTACTGTGTTCTGGCATTATATGGACAAACTTAATTAGAGGTAAGACAATGACTGACATGCTTGGGTATAAATTTTACGTTGCAACCATAACCTTCAATTATCCTGTTCATACAAGTCTTACGGTACCACGGACTTATCAATGGCCATCATACCCTTCGTATACGTGTTTACTACTATATTTTAATATGAATTTGTATACTTATGGGATGAAATTTGTGACCAAAGATGGTGGCTCTGTTAAACTGCTAAGGCCTGAAGAGATACCAGCTAACAATATTAAAGGTATAGAAAATATGGTCTTAAATAAGTTTTGTATTTGTACAAGTTGTGATTTAATTTATATGTATTGTCACGGAGCTGGCCGTCGCGCGGCGGCTGCGGTGGCGGCCTGGCTGTTGACGTAAGGGACCGCCATAAATCCTTCTGCGAGAGCCATCAACACCCTCATAAATGGCTGGGCCAGTCCTTTCTTCTGAATAGGCTGATGACAATAGAAAGTCTAGAGCAGTCTTCCTGGTAAAAGACTCACTGCCCATTGACTCCGGAATCTTCTAGACCTTCCAGAGCCCACCGGTATAGACCCTTCTAGCAAGAATGCTGGAAGGTTATATAAGGCCGTCTACTGGGGAGCCGGGGGAGTTGTGAGTACCAGTGAGGCAGTGTAGTGAGTGTCGTGACACGGATCCTGTGATAGTGAGTGCCTGCGGAGATACTGCTGTGGGAATCGTCGCATCGTGGGATCGACCGGAAGATTCAGCGCAGTATTGGACAACTCCTGTGGAAGGATACGACACCGGGGAAACCGTAAGCAAATTGGACTTAAGCAGAAGAGACAGTAAAGCCACTTGTTAATTAGCTATATTTGTGATTGCAAATAATATTAGTTTTGCAGAAGCCATCTTAGTCATTTAGCAAATATTAATAATAGTAATTGTAATTATTGGAGTTGTAATTAATAGTAATAATTGTAAATAGTAATTTCTTTCAATTAAAGTAATTATTTGTCCTTATTGTAAATTAGCTTTAATAAACATTATTAATTGTAACTAATAATCGTGTTGCTTATTTGTAAACCCACATAAGAATTATTTAGTTTGTAAAAACGTAACATTGGTGTCAGAAGTGGGATTGATTTTGTTAAAGCAACACTTTAGATATTATTTATTATTTATTTATTGTATTAATATTATTTTAAAGTAATAATATAATAAAACGATGGCTTCTAGTGGGTTTAAGTTAGCAGATTTGAAAGTGGCTGATTTAAAACGGGAGTTAGAAGAAAGGGACTTAGATACTTCTGGGACAAAAACAGTTTTAGCTAATAGACTTAAACAGGCGATGATAGAAGCAGGTGAAGATCCCGAAATATTAATTTTTGAAACTGAAGCAAGTAAGCTTACCAAAGTGTTACAATCTAACTTAACTAAAACATTGGAAGAAAAATTAAATAGTAATAGTAAAACATTGGAAGAAAAATTAAATAGTAATTGTGAAACACTTCAAAATGACTTGAAAAGTATGAAAGATGAATTAGCTACAGAGTTTAATTTAAAAATTTGTAGAGTTGAAGAGGAATTTAAAAAGCAACTAGAAGCAGGTATAAATGGTTGCTCCAAACAATTAGAAGACAAGTTAAATGATTATTCAAAAGAATTTGGTGATAGAATTAGGATCTTAGAGGAAATAGCTCAGAGAAACAAGGGCTCAGAAACCTGCACAGAATCCATTGTTAGCCCAGAAGATGGAAAACCAGAATTAATTACGGAACCTCAGCTTAATTCATGTCCACCAATGAGTAATGCAGGGGTGCCAACCTTCGACGGTAAGATGACCTGGGAGGATTTTCGGACACTGTTCGAGACTGCTGCCGCCGTCCACCGTTGGCCGTCATCAACAAAAGCGTCCATGCTCTGCCTTTCGCTGCGTGGAGACGCGCTAAAGGTCCTGCAGACCGTGCCACCTGCGGAGCGCCAAAACTACGGAGAACTGGTTAGACGACTGGAGATGCGGTTCGGACATAAGCACATGGAACTGGTCTACAGGTCTCAACTCAGGAGTCGCCACCAGAAGTCCAATGAATCACTGCAGGAATTTGAAGCTGATATCGCACGACTTGTAAGAGGTGCTTACTCTACTTGTGATGAGGCTGTCTGCGAGAACTTATCCATCGACAAATTCCTCGACGGCCTTCGAGACGCTGAAACACAGCAGGCTGTAAAGTTGGCTCGTCCTAAGACCATTACACGAGGCGCTAACACAAGCACTAGAATTTGAAGCAGTAAAACAGTCTGTGCAAGGACATGCACGTCTTCGAGGGGTCTGCGTGGAAGAAGGTTTTAAGATAGAAGACGTAGTCCAGAGAGTGCTGGATGCGCTGAAGAACAGGAAGAAGGAAATCCGCTGCTGGAGTTGTGGAGAGTTGGGCCATCCCCGAAGCAAGTGCCCAGATAGAGCCTCTCGGGGGGCAGATGCAGGAAAACTAAAAAGGGTTGACAGGAAGGGGCAATTGTCAACCCAGCAAAACTGAGGCCCCAGCCGACAGCATTATTGTGGCATCTTTGTCAGGACAGACTAACAGCCTCTACATAGATGGATTAGTCAACGGGAAGCCCAGAAGCCTTCTACTAGACACTGGGGCAACGATGACCATAGTAAATAGAGATGTTTGTTCACCTCCCAATAAAGTCACTCCAACAACCTGGACATTGAGGACTGCGACTGGGGACTTGGTCAGTGTTCACGGGGAGACAGTTGCCACCTTCTGCATCGGGAGTACATGCTTTAAACATCGCACTCTCGTTGCTAACATCGAGGAGGACGTTATACTCGGCAGGGACGTAATGATGAAACTTGGCCTTCAATTAGACCTCAAGAAAGGGGTGACGACTGTTGGCGGAGAAGAAGTCGTCCTTCAGCTTAGAAAAAATCTTACTTCTTCGGTGCGGTTATTAAAAGATACCACACTGCCATCTCGTGCTCAGAAGATCGTGAGAGCAGAAGTCGACAGAACTGTACCGGAAGGACAGAACTTAATGTTAGACCCAGCTGTAAACGAAGAGGAGCTTGGCCGAGGTGTCCTTGTAGGGAAGACACTGTTTCAATCTTCCAGGGAAGTTCCAGTCTGCATAATGAACTTAAACGACTATCCTGTTACTTTAAAACAAGGCAAGCTCTTAGGTACCTGTTACTCAGTTTCTTCTGTATCGCAATCTGTTAGACAGACAGCATCCTGCCACAAGAATCTTCCAGAAGACATAGCTAAATTTGTGAGAGATGCTTGCAAGGGAATGGACTTGGAACAAACTAAACAAGTAGCTAAGTTAATAACAGAGTACCAGGATGTTTTCGAAACTGCTACAGGGCCAAGAGGCAGGACGACTGTAGTTCAGCACAAGATAAATGTTGGAGACGCACAACCAATCCGCCAAATTCCTAGGAGACTACCCTGGGCGAAGAGGGAGGAAGCTGAGCAAATAACAAAGGAGATGGAGCGAGATGGGGTGATCGAGCCTTCCAGCAGTCCATGGAATTCGCCGGTGGTACTAGTGAAGAAGAAGGATGGGACTTCTAGGTTCTGCGTGGACTACCGACTACTCAATAACGTCACCAAGAAGGACAGTTACCCTTTACCGCGGATCGACGACACACTGGATGCTCTGGGAGGCGGCAAGTTCTTCTCGACCCTGGACATGAAGAGTGGGTACTGGCAAGTAGAGATTGCTCCAGAGGACAAGGAGAAAACGGCATTTTCCATAGGGAATGGAAACGGACTGTGGCAGTTCACCGTGATGCCTTTTGGACTATGCAATGCACCAGCTACCTTCGAGAGATTAATGGAGAACGTGCTTAGAGGTCTAACTTGGGAAACCTGTCTAGTGTATCTGGATGATATCATAGTCATTGGAAAGACGTTTAAAGACCATCTTCAGAACCTGGAAAAGATCTTTATAAGGCTTCGTTCTGCCAACTTGAAGCTTAACCTGAAGAAGTGCAACTTATTTAAAAATAAGGTAAACTATCTCGGACATGTAGTCTCGTCAGAAGGAGTCTCTGTGGATCCAGAGAAGATACGAGCGATAAAGGAATGGCCCACACCACGTAACAAACATGAGGTAAGAAGTTTCCTCGGGCTGTGCACCTATTACCGCCGCTTCGTGAAGGGTTATGCCGATATTGCTAAGCCACTGACCAAGCTCACGGAAGAACAGCGCAAGTTTGAATGGACCTCAGAGTCGAGTGAAGCATTTGGGATACTCAAGACTGCTCTCTGTAGTGCTCCGATCTTGGGATTCCCTCGCTTTGGAGAAAAGTTCATTGTCGACACTGACGCCAGCGACGTGGGCATAGGAGGAGTACTCTCGCAAGTTCAGGATGGCCAGGAAACCGTGGTAGCCTATTTCAGCAGAACACTATCTAAGGCCGAAAGGAATTACTGCGTCACAAGGAGGGAACTGCTAGCAGTCGTGAAGTCCCTAGAACACTTTCATAAATACCTCTATGGACAACCTTTCCATTTAAGGACAGATCACTCCGCCCTGACTTGGCTACTGAACTTCAAGAACTTGGAGGGGCAGACAGCGCGATGGGTTGCAGCGGCTTCAGGAGTACAACTTCACGTCTGAACACCGACAAGGGAAGAAACATTCCAACGCTGATGCTCTGTCACGTCGTCCTTGTCCAGAAGGCTGTAAGCACTGCTCCAAGGTAGAAGAAAAGAATCCTTCGGCAGAAGTACGTTGTGTCACCGTGGAGCCTGCTAGTGGATGGGAAATGAGTGAACTTCGGAACGAGCAGCTAGGAGACACGGAGATCGGACCACTCCTGCGAGAGGTGGAAGCTGGAACTCGACCTAGTTGGGAAGACATCGCGGCTAGAGATCACCTATACAAGAGCTACTGGGCACAGTGGGACTCTATGAAGATCAAGAACGGAGTACTAATAAGGATCTGGGAAGCTCCTAACGGGAAGAGGAAAATCGAACAGATCGTACTCCCAAGAAGTAAGAGGAGGGAAGTCCTTATGGAGTTGCATAACGGAGCGTCTGGAGGTCATCTTGGTGTCAACAAGACAGTGGAAAAGTTGCGACAAACGGTTCTACTGGCTGCACCTTAGGGCTGATGTTGAGAAATGGTGCCGCCAATGTGATGTATGTGCTGGAAGCCGAGGGCCTCAAACAAGAAGTCGAGGCAGGATGCGGCAGTACAACGTTGGATCACCCTTCGAGAGGATCGCCATCGACATCGCTGGACCATTTCCCGTGACAGACGCAGGGAATAAATATCTCCTGGTGGCCATGGATTACTTCACGAAATGGCCAGAAGTATACGCCATACCAAACCAGGAGGCATCTACTGTGGCAGGATGCTTGGTGAACGACTTCGTCTGCCGGTACGGGGTACCCCGTGAGCTACACAGCGACCAAGGGACGAACTTCGGTTCTATCTTGATGAGGGATGTTCTTCAGCGTCTGGGAGTGCATAAGACACGGACAACCCCCGCTTCACCCGCAATCCGATGGGATGGTTGAGAGATACATCAAGACTCTCGTCGGTCATCTCAGGAAAGTTGTCTCCACCAGCCAGCGGGATTGGGATAAGAAGGTGCCAGTTTTTTCTGCTGGCCTACAGATCTTCTAGCCATGAAACAACTGGTGTTACCCCAGCAAGAATGGTCTTCGGAAGAGAACTTCGGCTACCAAGTGATCTCATGTTCGGGCCTACCACCTGACAAGGAGAGGCCAGCGACTGACTTCGCCTCGGAACTCGTTGATCAATTGCACGACACTCACGAGTTTGCTCGCCAGCACCTGAAGGTCGCCAGTGACAAGATGAAGGCTCGCTACGACCGACAAGCCCACTCAGCTGGATTCCAGGAGAACAACTTGGTTTGGCTCTACAGTCCCCTACGGAGGAAGGGAAGGTGCCCAAAGCTTCAACAGGACTGGATTGGACCTTATCGTGTGGTGACACGAATCAACGACGTGGTCTACCGAATCCAAAGACACCCAAGAGGCAAGATGCTCGTCGTCCACCTAGATCGTCTAGCGTCTTACCATGGTTCCAACACTGATCGGGACGATCAGCCTTAAGGAGAGGGCAGTGTCACGGAGCTGGCCGTCGCGCGGCGGCTGCGGTGGCGGCCTGGCTGTTGACGTAAGGGACCGCCATAAATCCTTCTGCGAGAGCCATCAACACCCTCATAAATGGCTGGGCCAGTCCTTTCTTCTGAATAGGCTGATGACAATAGAAAGTCTAGAGCAGTCTTCCTGGTAAAAGACTCACTGCCCATTGACTCCGGAATCTTCTAGACCTTCCAGAGCCCACCGGTATAGACCCTTCCTAGCAAGAATGCTGGAAGGTTATATAAGGCCGTCTACTGGGGAGCCGGGGGAGTTGTGAGTACCAGTGAGGCAGTGTAGTGAGTGTCGTGACACGGATCCTGTGATAGTGAGTGCCTGCGGAGATACTGCTGTGGGAATCGTCGCATCGTGGGATCGACCGGAAGATTCAGCGCAGTATTGGACAACTCCTGTGGAAGGATACGGACACCGGGAAACCGTAAGCAAATTGGACTTAAGCAGAAGAGACAGTAAAGCCACTTGTTAATTAGCTATATTTGTGATTGCAAATAATATTAGTTTTGCAGAAGCCATCTTAGTCATTTAGCAAATATTAATAATAGTAATTGTAATTATTGGAGTTGTAATTAATAGTAATAATTGTAAATAGTAATTTCTTTCAATTAAAGTAATTATTTGTCCTTATTGTAAATTAGCTTTAATAAACATTATTAATTGTAACTAATAATCGTGTTGCTTATTTGTAAACCCACATAAGAATTATTTAGTTTGTAAAAACGTAACAGTATTTACTGTATTCTGGCACTATATTGACAAACTTAATTAGAGGTAAGACAATGACTGACATGCTTGGGTATAAATTTTACGTTGCACCATAACTTTCAATCATCCTGTTCATACAAGTCTTACGGTACCACGGACCTATAACCTTCGTATACGTGTTTACTACTATATTTTAATATGAATTTGTATACTTATGGGATGAAATTTCTGACCAAAGATGGTGGCTCTGTTAAACTGCTAAGGCCTGAAGAGATACCAGCTAACAATATTAAAGGTATAGAAAATATGGTCTTAAATAAGTTTTGTATTTGTACAAGTTGTGATTTAATTTATATGTATTTACTGTGTTCTGGCATTATATTGACAAACGTAATTAGAGTTAAGACAATGACTGACATGCTTGGGTATAAATTTTACGTTGCACCATAACATTCAATCATCCTGTTCATACAAGTCTTACGGTACCACGGACTTATCAATGGCCATCATAACCTTCGTATACGTGTTTACTACTATATTTTAATATGAATTTGTATTTTTTATGGGATGAAATTTGTGACCAAAGATGGTGGCTCTGTAAAAACTGCTCAGGTCTGAAGAGATACCAGCTAACAATATTAAAGGTATACCTAAGGCAAAGCTAAAAGATGTTGATAAACTTCTTTCTGTACATTTTGGAAAAGAATGGGAAGATTTTCCTGAATTAACATACTACAAAGAAGTGTTGCAGCGTGCCACAGTTGAGGAACTCCCTGAAGAATGTGTTCCAAATCCAGATGTTATTTATGAAGATTACAATGATGAGCCTGAAAAGAGATTGCTGGTTTAAATAGATAAGATTGTTTCTTTCAAACATAAGTATTATTGTCCGAATGTAGTTAATAATATAATATTATTATTCTTGCTATACTGTTATTTTCATATTATTCTATCCTATTTGACATTGGTTCATGCTGAATTCATTGATGCTGTGTTATATTGTGACTGTACGGTATTGTTATCTTTAAAAAAAGTTGGTGTCAGAAAGATCCTCTTAGGTTGGTGACAAAAGTAGCAATCTCCAAGTTACATCATCCACCACACATACATGGTATAACGAACTTTCCTGATGCATGTGTTTGTTTTAGAGCTTGGTCAGTTTCACCGTTATTCAATAACATCTCAAAAGGATGCCTTCAAAGAACTTCCTGATTTCAAACTTCAAGAATAACTTATTCAAATATTGCTTTTATAACATACATATTTTTAAAATTTTATTAACTAGTACTGTAGTATAGATATTATGAAAGAAACATGTACTATAATTTTTTGTATCTTCAATTAATGTTTCTAGAAATTTTATTACTTATAACTTAAGTTTTTTTTTAAGTATTCCATAGAAATGAATAGCTTGAATTCATTAGTATTTTAGTTTTAGTTCGTTCAGTTCAGCAAAATAGAAAATATGGTCTTAAATAAGTTTTGTATTTGTACAAGTTGTGATTTAATTTATATGTATTTACTGCGTTCTTTCATTATATTGACAAACTTAATTAGAGTGAAGCCAATGACTGACAAGCTTGGGTATACATTTTACGTTGCACCATAACCTTCAATCATCCTGTTCATACAAGTCTTACGGTACCACGGACCTATCAATGGCCATCATAACCTTCGTATAACGTGTTTACTACTATATTTTAATATGAATTTGTATACTTTATGGGATGAAATTTGTGACCAAAGATGGTGGCTCTGTTAAACTGCTAAGGCCTGAAGAGATACCAGCTAACAATATTAAAGGTATAGAAAATATGGTCTTAAATAAGTTTTGTATTTGTACAAGTTTTGATTTAATTTATATGTATTTTATTGTGTTCTGGCATTATATTGACAAACTTAATTAGAGTTAAGACAATGACTGACATGCTTGGGTATAAATTTTACGTTGCACCATAACTTTCAATCATCCTGTTCATACAAGTCTTACGGTACCACGGACCTATCAATGGACATCATAACCTTCGTATGCGTGTTTACTACTATATTTTAATATGAATTTGTATTTTTTATAGGATGAAATTTGTGACCAAAGATGGTGGCTCTGTTAAACTGCTAAGGTCTGAAGAGATACCAGCTAACAATATTAAAGGTTATACCTAAGGCAAAGCTAAAAGATGTTGATAAACTTCTTTCTGTACATTTTGGAAAAGAATGGGAAGATTTTCCTGAATTAACATACTACAAAGAAGTGTTGCAGCCAAATCCAAATGTTATTTATGAAGATTACAATGATGAGCCTGAAAAGAGATTGCTGGTTTAAATAGATAAGATTGTTTCTTTCAAACATAAGTGTTATTGTCCGAATGTAGTTACTAATATAATATTATTATTCTTGCTATACTGTTATTTTCATATTATTCTATCCTATTTGACATTGGTTCATGCTGAATTCATTGATGCTGTGTTATATTGTGACTGTACGGTATTGTTATCTTTAAAAAAAGTTGGTGTCAGAAAGATCCCTCTTAGGTTGGTGACAAAAGTAGCAATCTCCAAGTTACATCATCCACCACACATACATGTTATAACGAAATTGCCTGATGCATGTGTTTGTTTTAGAGCTTGGTCAGTTTCACCGTTATTCAATAACATCTCAAAAGGATGCCTTCAAAGAACTTCCTGATTTCAAACTTCAAGAATAACTTTTTTCAAAATATTGCTTTTATAACATACATATTTTTAAAATTTTATTAACTAGTACTGTAGTATAGATATTATGAAAGAAACATGTTCTATAATTTGTTGTATCTTCAATTAATGTTTCTAGAAGTTTTATTACTTATAACTAAAGTTTTTTTTTAAGTATTCCATAGAAATTAATACTTTGAATTCATTAGTATTTTTAGTTTTAGTTCGTTCAGTTCAGCAAAATAGAAAATATGGTGTTATATAAGTTTTGTATTTGTACAAGTTGTGATTTAATTTATATGTATTTACTGTGTTCTGGCATTATATTGACAAACTTAATTAGAGTTAAGCCAATGACTGACATGCTTGGGTATAAATTTTACGTTGCAGCACCATAACCTTCAATCATCCGTATTGAGTCCAACCGAAAGTTTGCGGCGATAACGGGTAATGTTCAAGTAAATACCTAGCCAAGAACCGATGTGTTTGCTAGGCACGAAGCATTTTCTGAAGGGCGTGACAGGTGTAAACTGGAACCACCACCACCGCCCAAACGAGTTTAAACTCGGTTAACCGAGCTCAACGTTGAGGAAAATTGGTACATAACTCTCTTCGAAATCAAAGAGTATTATATTTTTGTAAAACACTTGATACAACAAAATTATTATTTGAAAGGTAAAGAAAGCTACAATTGGCTAAAAGTGACATTTTTGTGCTCGTCTATACCTGGTCACATGCGACTAACTTCACCAGGCAAAAGCTCGTAGCATTGTGATGAGGAAAACTGGAACATCCATCCTTGTCACTTTTTAAGTTACATCTTATTGGATCCCTCAAATATAGCGCGTGGGGGACAGTGAAGTGTTGGAGGCATTTCTGCAACAACAATCCATATCATCGTAGTTTATCTGTCTGTATATTTCCAAAATGTGTAATGGCAATGATTTCGGAAGTTGTTTAAGGAAACTGTGTGCAACACAGAGGACGGTGTGCTGTTACGAATTTGTGCCCAGCAAGAGGGAGTATGACTCGTCAGACGGAAGCCAGACTTGTTTCCTCACTGATGACAACTAGCCCACACGGTCACCCCCCTCGGACTAATTGGCTCGATGTCAACACCCTGAGGCCATCCATTCTAAGGATATGCGAGACGTCGTCAACGCCGTTCAGGCAGATTCTAAGAGAGGAAAGTGAGATGTAAGTAATAAAAATATATGACTTTATAGTTTAATCAGTTATAAAATGAATCGGTGATTGTTAAAAGGGCCCTAAGTAACTTTTTTAGGTTTCGAGTTAAGTACAGTATTTAGTTCTTCGTAGGTAGACGCACATTTTGGTGTAAAAAGGTACCTCAGTTGTGCATTTTAAGTGTGTTATTTCCACTATACTTTTTTCTTACCGGGTGTTAAAAGGGCCATGGGTCAGTGACTGAAGTACTTTTTAACACTCAACGGTAGGGAGCACTGTCACATTTTGCTGCCAGTATTGTTGATCTGCTGTGTCAGTATTTTGTCAGAGAAACAGTTTAGGTTATGTTGTTGAAAGTATGATCTGATGTAGTGATGTTTTAATGCTGTTTTATTGTTTTAACTTAGTAAAATAATGAGTGAAAGTGGTGTAAACAGTGAAGTAGGCGACAGCCCAATAAAATGTAGAAAAAGACAAAAATGTCCAGTAACGTTATAAGAGGAATGTCATCAGAAAGATGAAGCTTGAAGGCAAACAGTACACTGGACACGGTGGGGAAAAAGTAAATAAGGCCAGAAGAACTCAATTACCTTGCAGGTAAACTAGGCCTTAATTATTTTTAACAACCAAATTCAAAGTTAATCCGTAAAAAGGGGAAAAATAAATAAACAAATTCCAGCTGTCTATATGGACTTTCAGAGAAACATGAATCTTCCGAATATTTCTACCAACGATCCGTATTACCGAAGAAAACTTGGATTTTACATGTTTAACATACATGAATTATCTACCAGCAACTCTGTATTTTAATTTCTACACGGAGACTATTGGAAATAAGGGGGCAAATGAAGTTGTTTCGTTCTTAGACAACTTCATAAATTTAGTACTGGACAAAGAAATCAAAGAACTGTTTATATTCTGCGACTCGTGCGGAGGGCAGAACAAGAACTACAACTTGTTCAAATACCTTTTTCTTTGAAGTCCACGAAGCAAAAACGACTTGAAAAAATTCAAGTAACATTTCCTATTAGAGAGTCACAGTTATATAGAGTCAGACCGCAACATGGCAGTAATAAAAACAAAATCAAGGGCAGAAGTACCACAAGACTGGATTGATGTTGTTGAGACTTCTAGACAAAAATCCAGGGCTATTCAATACTTTGGATGTTGATCAAAGCATAATTCGAGACTGGACTGCGTTTCTTGAAGGCCATTTTGTAAAATAGTGTCCATTTCCCATTAGGCCTATTAAAGATCTATCTTGTCATAGCTACTGAGCCAAACAAAATTCTACACGTGAAACCTATACTGGCTATCTAATGAAATTACACTGTCATCAGATGAGAGGAATAGTTTTAGGCTGGAGGAACTGTCTCTCTACAAGCTAATGAATTTGTACTGCCACCTCAAGCGTACACTGGTAAGTAAATCGCAACTATTTAAATTTCCCTCATAATAATGTCAGTTTTAAACTTGGTCTTTTAATATAATCTTGATGCTTAATTTACCTTCTCTTGTTTAATTTACCATACTGTAAAATGTAATTACCTGTCTTAATTGCCTATTTACCAATAAGTAGGCTGTTAATTAATTATGTGGTCCTATTACAGCTATGTATGTTGCCAATTACTGATGCGAAGTATACTGATGTCAATCATCTATCACAGTTTTGCAGAAACTTCTTGGCCAAAGATTTCTATTCTAATCTACCACGAGGAAAAAATTGTGAAGAAATTAAACAAAAAATATTGACAAGTCCTCTGTGAAATTATATTAAGAAGACCATGTATCTTTGTCTGAATTTACTTGTTTTATTTTATTTTAACAATACAATTATATTGTGTCTAAATAAAATGGTTTGTTTCATTTGTCTTGTCTATCCTACTATCTTAAGATAAGGACGTAGCTCGTTTTTCCCTATTTCTGTGGACAAAGCTCGTTCTTCCCC